>NW_025390670.1:0-4977 GCF_016433145.1 Gracilinanus agilis | reverse complement strand
CGTGGGGCGGGGGGGGGGGGGAGGAAGAGAATATCACAAGAAACCTGGGGCAGAAAAGTTCAGGACTGCTACACCCCCCCCCACACACACACACACACACTGCTACCCGCTGATGCCCAGTACATAGCAAGGCTGTGGCCCCTGAGAGGCCAGTCCCGTCCCAAGCACACGCACACACTCTAGCAGGCAGGCAGAAGATCGGGGGGGCACTTACCCCCTAGAAATCCGGGCCCCCGACGTTCGTCTCTCTGCCTGTCCCGCCTCTGCAGGCAGCAGCCCTGGGCAGAGAGGGCACCGACGCTTGGCTTTGCCGGGGCGGACAGCCTCTGGCCGCGCGGGTCCTATAGGCTCAGACCGATCCGGAGACGGCTCGGGGCTTGGGATGGCTCCGAGATCCCTCCAGCCTGGGAGCCCGAGAGCGTCTCGGTGTCTGGGACTGAGCCTGCCCGGAGCACCTGGGAATGTGCTGGGGAGAGTGGAGTTCTGACTGCTCTGGTCCCTTCTCTGAGAGCCGCCTCCTTATTTTAATCCACACTCCCCACCCCCCCATCCCCGCCCTCCCGCCTCCCAGCTCTCCCCTCCCCTCCTCTCTTCTCGTCTTCCCTGCGGGGTCCCAAAACCCTGCCCCGCGCCTGCGCACTGGGAAGGAAAGTTTCTGTGCCCGGGCTCTGCCGCAGAAAGTAAGGAAAGGACGCGGAGTGGGGAGGCCTTCGGCGCTGCAGCCAGACCACGCTCCCATCCTCCCTTCGCTCTTTCCTTGCCCTCAATCCGGACCCTAAGCTCCTCGGGCTGGATGGCTGGGGAGTCAGCACCAGGACCAGGGGCCGCTGGGAGGCCCTCGGGGCTGTGCTCCGAGTGAACGTGGCTCCTTTTTGAGAAGCAGGGTCCCCGCCCAGCATTGCGAGGGGCTGCTAAGGCTGCGGCTGCTCCCTCCTGGGCCGAATCCCGCTCCGGAGGGAAGGCCCGGAGCCAGGCACTCTTGACCTCCTCTGGCTTGCTCTCCGCTGGCTTCACGCCTGTCTCGGTCTTCCCCTTAGCGTAGAGAACCGATACGGGACATTCCCAACAAGGCCAGGCTAGAGCCCGGCAAGGAGGAGTCTGATCTCGTGCAGCAGCCGTAGCCCCCGGGGAGGAAAGGGAGCCTCTACCGCTTTGTCCCCCCCAGAGTTTCCAGAGAGCTAGAAAGCCTAGTCCCCGCTGGAATAACCAGGCGGCAGCAGGAGTCCGAGGGCAGGGCGGCCCCTACCGGGAGCGCCGGTCGGGTGGGGTGCAGCCTGGGAAGGCAGCTCAGTGGTCCCGTGAGGGACTCGGCGCTCTGGCACCAGCTAAGGCTTCGTCCCTTCCTTGGGACTGCTCGGAGACGGCACAAAGGCCGGGGGGGGGCCTCACCCCAAGCTCGTGCCATCCCCGGCAGCTGAACCAAACTGGGCCGAATGGCTGAAGAATGGGAACGCGAGGGCTAGGCAGGGACAGAGCAGGACAGAGCAGAGCCCGGTCGCCTGCTTCGAGATGGATTGGGTTTTATTTGGATGATGGGTTTGGGGTCTGAGGACGCTCCTCCAAGCCTCCCAAGAGCCAAGCATGGCCTGGAGCCTTTTCCAGCTCTGCTGGGAGACGAGAAGAAAGCCGTGTTTATGGCCGTGTGCACGCATCGCTCCTTTGTTTTGGGGCTCCCTCTTTCCCCGTCTATGTCTCAGTCATCCTATCTGCCTGCTGGCTGGCTCTCTGTCTTCTGTTTCTCTTGGTCCCAGTCTCGGCGGCTCTCTCTCCCCCTGGCTACCTCCTTTGTTCTGCCCCGTCCCCGGCCCTGGGCTCCCCTTCACCTAAGGCTTCCCCTTGCCCCAGCCCTAGCCAAAGCCTTCTCCAGGGCCTAGCAGCGGAGTCCTCAGCCCTTGGGTCCCCAGCCTCCCGGTCTGGCCAGAGCAGGCTCTCCACTCCCGCCCAGTGTTAACAAACCTGCCTCCCTGCCGTCTTTCTGTCTGCCTGCAGAGGGCACCTGTTGGGGGAAGAAGCCGGAGGTGTGTGTAAGGTGTGCCCACTCCGAGCTTCCTCCGAGGAGCGGAGCTGCCTGGACCACGGTGGCAGAGGCCGCTGGGGACTACGCCTTCGCCTCCGCCTCCGCTCTGTGTGGGGCTGCCACATGGCTGCAGGAACCCCACTGGCCGAACACTGAATCACTGCAGTGGAGCCCAGAAAGGTCTGAGCCCCCTCCCCTCCCCACCGCACCCCCCCAGGGGACAAACCCTCTCTTGTCCTCAGTCATTGAGCAGCCTGCAGGCGGGGAGGCCCCTCGGGCTTTGCCTCTCAGCTGAGCTCCTTTGACTCGCCTAGAGTAGAGGCCAGAACCCCAGCAAGAACAGCAGGCCTGGGGCCTCTCCTGCAGCCTAAGCGAATGGGCCTGGACAACAGCCCCAGGACCAGCTTCCGCTTGCTCCTGCAGGTGTGATGCAGCCTCCCTGTAGCTGGAGCCCACCCGGACCCAGAAGCACCGCCGGTGTGCCCGCCCTGGGCCCCAGGGGGACCTTTGGGAACACAACTTCAGAAGGTTGGGAGGCCTCTAGAGAACACCCTGATGGCCTTGTCTCGGGCTCTTCTGCATCCTGGTCAGGTGGGATCTGCAGATTACCGGGTAGGAGTGGGAAGGCTGGGGCCAGCCCTGGGAGAATAAGCCCGCTGCCAGAGCTGGACCAAGGTCAGAAGCCGGAAACTGCTTCCCATCCCTCAACTCCCCACCACCATCACGTGGGTCCAAAAAGAAACTCAAGTGCAAACAGCCCCCTCCCCCCCCCCAGGGTCACCAGGTCCCTCCCCCATCCTGGGCAGAGGCACATCTCCACCTCCCGGGCTGCCCCTTTGAGGTTCCATCCATGCTCATGCTTTCCATCTGCTCCCACTCACCCACCCCAGAGTTCCCGCTCGGGCTCATCCTTTCCCAGCCTTTGTAGCCGGAAGTTCTTGGGCCAACAATGCCAGCGGGCAGAGTAGGGGAGAAGCGTGCCCTCGGCCTCCTTCCCGCCCGGAGCTTCTTTCTCTCTTTTGGGGAGGATCTTTCCTCCTCCTTTGCCCCAGAGCTGCCATTTGCAATTTAAACTCTCCAAGCCCTCCGGCCCTGGAGCTGTAGGCGCACCGCCACCCCCACCTTCGGGAGAAGAGGGCCTGCAGGAGCTTTAGAACTCCACGGGCCCGGCGGTGGGGGTGGCTCCGAAGCTTCCGGAATTGGGGAGCTGGGCACGCGGGGGATACCGTCAGCCCCGGCCCTTGGAGCTCTGCTTCCCGCAGCCCAGGGGCTACCAGCAGTGGAAGTTGGATCGGGGTGGAGTCGGGGGGCAAAGAACCCGCCGCTCTGCTCCCGGCTCCCAGGCCGCCCAGCTGTACCAGAGCCACCCGGCGATCCGCTCACAAAGAGGGGAACCGAAACCCCCCAGGACTGGCTGTGCGGCAGTCGTGCCCTCTTTGCTGTTGTGGGACGCCCCAGCAGTATGAAGCCCCGGAGCCCGGGCCTATCGCGGAAGAGCTGCTAAGAATTCCTAGAGAGGTCGCCGCTGCGTTCTGTTTCCCCCCTCGAGAAAGAGCAGGGGAGCCTAACGTTTCCCGTTTCCGGGTAAGGTGCCTGGAGGGGTCGCTCTGCCTCCTCCCAGCCCTCCCCCCCCAAGCCGCGGCAGGCACCAGGGCGTCCTCTCATCTCGCGGTCAGTGGGGTCCCAGGAGAATGGCGTATAACTTGGGACAATTTGGGAGACCTCAGTTTTGTCCACTGTAAAATGGGAGGGTTGGACCAGACTTTCACTGTGGTGTAACCGAGGTGACTGTAGGCGCGAAAGCCTCGAGTCGGAACCCCGCGGGCTTACGGGCTGCGAGTCCCAGGGCGACTCCCTAAGATTCAGGTTCCTCAACAAAACGCAACGGACCCAGAGGGAAAGGCCGCCCCATAGCGGGTAGGGATAGTTAGTCTTATTCTTTGAGAAGATTCCTTCAGGGAGTCCGTGGGGGAAGAAGGGGAGAAAAGCCCTAATTTGCCTCAGCAGCATCGGGCTCCCGAACTGCCGCCACAGGCCTGCCGCGGCCTTCCGCTCCGTCCTTTTCCCAGCTACCCCCCTACCCCACCCCACCCCCCGGCCGAGTGCACTCTCCAGGCCCGCGAGGGCTGTCCGCGGGCTACCGACCCTCCAGTCACAGACGCTCGGCAGACTCTTGTCCGAGGCCAAAGGGAACAAGTGAGAAGGCTGGGGTGACCCAGGAGGCTTTACCAACGGCCAAAAGGAGGGAAGAAGGAGGGAACTCGCCCCACCCCCACCCCCCCAACTTCCAGGTTCCAGGGAGGGAGCTCGGTTACTGTCTAAGGCGTGCCCTGCCTTTCCCGACCTGCTCCGGGCTCCAGGCTGGGTGGTGGCCGTCCTCTGCTTCCTGGCCTCAAGCACCTGGAACTTCTCCGTTCCGATGGGCCGGCCCTGACTGCAGGCCAGAAGCCGAGCCCCTCCGGGCAGCCCAGACTCTGGCTCGGAGAGAGAAAAGGGAAACCCCCGAGGGTGGAAGTGGTGGTGGGTGGGCAAAGGAGCCGTGCTAGGAGAATTCAAGAGAGAACTGGACAGGATGGAGGAGGGCCAGACCGGTCCGGGAAGGATCACCCTTCCCCGGCCTCCTCCCTTAGAGTGCCCAGGGAGCGCTGAAGGAGAGTGGGGAGCGTCAGGCGGCTACCCCGGGGGCAAGAAGGCTGAGGCCCAGCCCAGCCTAACAGGAGGGGGAGACCGGGAAAGGAAGAAAAGGGGGCTGGGAATGCCTGCAAATCCCATAGCTTCGGGTTTAAACTGACTGATAAAAATAGCCCAGGAGCTGAGGGTGCTTCTTTCTCTCTCCTTCCCTCTCTCCCTCCCTCTCCCTTCCTCCTTCCCTCCCTTTCTCCCTTCCCTCCCTCCCTCCCTCTCTCTCTCTCTCTCCCTCCCTTCCTCTCTCTCCCTCTCTCTCTCTCTCTCCTCTCTCT
>NW_025390669.1:0-3002 GCF_016433145.1 Gracilinanus agilis | reverse complement strand
TCCTTCCTTCCTTCCTTCTTCCCTCCCTCCTTCCTCCTTCCTTCCTTCTTTCCTTCTCTCCTTCCTTTTTTAATAAGCTTTTTTAACCTTACCAACCCTGTTGTGAAGATAGGATTGACTCTCCCCTTGCCTACCTCTAAATTTAATCCACCAAAACCATAGACACCTCTACTTAGCACTAAGTAGGGGAGGTCCTCAAGTCACTTACTAAAGTGGCTGACAACTCAAGAAGTGACTGACCACCCCCTGGGCAGTACTAAGCAAATGTAAAACTGCAATTGGTCCCCATAAAGTAGAGGAAGGGACAGGAAGTGATGTAAAAAAGAAACTATAAAAGGTGATGAACTTCCTGTGCAGGAGGTCTTCATCCTGAATTTTCAGGTTGGAGGATCTTGGACTGGGACTATGGATTGAAGCTACAACTTGGACCTGGGACTCTGGATCTTGGACTGCTTCTGGTAAGACTGTACCTGGATCTCCTTCCTTTGGACTTCGGCTTGGGCAAGTGAGAAGTTGACCTTCCTCTCCTGACTTCTGGAGAGATTAGTTCCAGAGAGGCCTCCCCTACTTGGAGGAGGCCTCCTGGGTTGAACTCTTGCTTAATTCACCACCATGTCCTCTTGCTAAGGGGTTAACGAGCCCAGCTTGGGTTGAGCCAGAATGGGAGCAACATTTAGGGTGATAAGCTAGACTTCTTACACTACCCTCTTTTACGTTTCTCTACTTTCACTCCATTCACACTCTAATTTCAATTCAAGAAGAGATAAATAGAAGAAATGGCATTTGAACTCTGGTCCTCTGATTCTAAATTCAGTACCTTTTCTACCAAGATGTTGCTATGATCATTGCAAATGTTTTGTCCTATTCACATAAATTAACTGAAATGAGTAAACACAATTCATGTAAATTCTTAATGTGACAGAACTCATAGATGCATGCTGAAATATTTAATCTTCTAGGCATCATTAAATCCCTAAAACACATTAGACATTGTTGTAGATGATAAAAATACAAAGACAAAAATGAAATAATCCCTCCTGCCCTCAAAGAGTTTATATTCTATTGAGGATCAGGGTAGAGATAGGGGTTTACATGCACCTATACATATAAGAAAAGAATACTATCCCAATTATTCCATTTAGAATTCATGTCAGCCCTATGCATAGAAGAAAGGGCTTCATTGTAGTGTCAAATAGTGCTGGATCCAGAGTCAAGGAACATCTCTTCACTTTCCATTCAACTATATTAATTTTAGACTTTGGTAATTTTTTTATAGCAGCACTCATTTTAGATTTCTTTGACTTCTCCATTATGCCTGCCTTCCCCTTCTAACCAGTTACCTTCCTCCATTGCTTTTCAATGGTCTTTTATCTGTTTCTTCCTCCATTACATTGCAAGATCCTGAAAACAGGTAATATTTTTCTTTTTCATATTGGTATCCCCAGCATATTCATATTGTCTTGTACATAATGAGTGCTTAATAAATGTTTATTGATTATTGATATATGTTTGATGCCTATTTTGTTACATATTATTTGTGAGTAGGACATTTCTTTCTACCCTAAGTAAAGAATCCTCAGTTTTCTATAATAGCAAATTGAGGATTTCAACTAAATAATCTTATTCTCTTCCAGCTTTAAGTCTTACGAATTTATGAATCAGGAGTTTTCTATGTGATTTGATATGAAGGGACGGACAAGTTTCCATGTGCCCTAAAATATCTCTCACTGGCCTCTTGACTCAACTTTTCACTACTTAGGGTCATTAATTTTTTGGTTAAATGCATTTCCCCAGGACACATTTCTTAAATTACACATGCTATTTGAAAGGTATAACACTAGATCATCCATTCATACACTAAGAAATTACATAAGAGTAGTAACATAAAGAATGACATCAGAGAAACATTATTATATCCTTTCCACATTCAATTAGTGAGTTAAGTATCCTTTTCTCTCAAATCCTTGTGAATCACAAAATACTCCTACCTTCTTATACAAGATTAGATTTTAATATTATCAGTAATCATAATTGTGATGCTAAGATAGTTAGCATGTCATGATTTTAGCAGACTTTTGTGAATATTCTGATATAAGTATTAAGGTTTTGGATTAAGGAAATAACTGCTTTTGCAAGGTGTTAATGCCAGCCCTACCCTTCAATATTGTTATATCAGGTGCCCTAACTTGTGATCCATTAAAAATTAGGATGCCTGACCTTAAATTTTATAACCAGATATAGAACTGATCATCACCATCCATCCTTATCTGGAGTGAGTGAACCCAAGTAACATCCTCTTCTACCCCCAGATAACCATCAGTGACTCTTAGGTGATGGCCAAAAGATCTATCTCATCAAATAAGGGACATTTCCTACATGACCTAACCTATGGACAAATATGGGTTGTTTCCTAGATGAACAGACCAATGAGAATTGTTATTGGGTGACTCTGACCTTTGAAGACATGATCAATCTTATGATAATCTTGTATACGTGTATGAAAAAATCAGAATCTTATTCTAAGGGTATATGACAGTTCCTCCCAGTGCTCTAGGTCTCCAGTTACTCAGGGGTCTGGCTTTGTTGGAGGACTTGACACTCTTCCAGCAAAATCTAAATAATTATTAGCTTGAAGAATTTGAAAAATGATTATTCTTAAGAAAAATTTTGCCACATCCTCTATCATGTTGTAAAGACATTGTTTTGCTCCCTGTTATCTATTATCATCACTTTGCCATCTACATTCTACTGTCACTACCTCATTCTTGTTCCTCCCTACCAATTGAGAAAAAAAGCCAAAAGAGAAAAAAATCTTATAAATGCATTTCTACTCTCCAACATAATCTCTGACATTCTTGCAAGCAACCATTTCTTTCTCAGTTTAATGTTATTGAACAAGTTTGAAATTGTGACTTTCAATTTTATATTTTCTTATCTTTGAACTGAAATTCCCAAGCATTTATTTTAGATGTTATATGTAAATATGTACATATATATATATA
>NW_025390668.1:0-8784 GCF_016433145.1 Gracilinanus agilis | reverse complement strand
GAAAGAGTTGGGGCAGCTGGGTAGCTCAGTGGATTGAGAGCCAGGCCTAGAGACAGGAGGTCCTAGGTTCAAATCTGGCTTCAGACACTTCCCAGCTGTGTGACCCTGGGCAAGTCACTTGACCCCCATGGCCCACCCTTACCACTCTTCCACCAAGCAGCCAATACACAGAAGTTAAGGGTTTAAAAAAAACAATAAAAAAATAGAAAAAAAAAGAGTTTGCTAAGGTTAGTCTGCCATGATTTATTTTTAATGAACCCATGCAAGGTCCTTGTGATTAACCCCTTCCTTTTCTAAGTGCTCACTCAACAAATTATTTTAGAAGTTTTTTTTAATATATATATCAACATCAAGATCATTGCCCATAGTTCAAAGCATCTGCTTTTCTTTTTAGAAAATCAGCACACTTACCATATCTCAAGGATGCAGCACCTATACCACACTAAAACCATTTCACAGATCACTGACAATCTCTCAGCAATCAATTCTGTTCTTTCAATTCCCTATATGTAACCCATCAAGGCTTGGTAATGAACTTATGGAAGGCAGCTCAATGCTCTCCTATTTTCCTCATTTACTTTGGTTTTGACTTCTTGTTTAACCATTTTTATTCTTCCCTTTCCATTCTAAAAATCTTTTTCTTTGGTTTAAAATAAAAAAGGAAAATATGGATTGAATAGTTTTGTTTTCTCTAAGATGTAGGTTATTATTTTCTTCCTTTTTGGCAAAATGCAAGCTTCCTGAGGACAGGGCTTATTTGACTTTGATCATTTTGCTTCATCAGAGCTTGGCATTTTCCCCAATTCAAAGCAGGTACTTAAATGCTTGAGGTAACTTTCCAACAAAGGAATATTTACCTTGGTACCAGACTCCACACAAAGACTATATGTTACAGTTAAAGATAAGGACCCCACAAACAACGTAAAATGATGCATACTGGAGTGGGGTCTAGAGGGGACTGTACTCTCCTAAAATAAGGAGTTGGAAGACATGCACAGAGATATATCCATGAAAGACCAAGTTGGGTTCAAGAATGTACAAAATATGGAAAGTCTTCACCAATCACAGCTAGTGTCATAGAACTGGAACCTTCATTTCCAGATGGAAGTGAGGCTAGAGAGCTTAACCAATGTAGACCTCAGTTTCCTTATTGATAAAATGAAGTGGATGACTTGCATCATCTTTAAGATTCTTTCCAATTCTAAAACTACAATCATATCTGTCTCCCTTAGTCGGAGAACCTTGGACTCTTCCCCGCAGGACAGTGGGCTTGGATATGGCTCCCAGCAATATTCTCAATGTGTCACTGACTATGCAATCCCCCCACCCTTTCTTTCTAGATCCCCTTGGGGTACTGACTGCTTCTATTGAAAGTAAGCTTTTTTTCCTATTTGAATCCTCAATGCTTAACATAGCCTGGAACACAGTAAGGGCTTAATAAATGCACTCTACATTTCTGCCTGTCTATCTCTTGTTTCTCCCATTAAATTATGAGCTCTTTCAGGGCAAGTAGGGTTTTTACCTTTCTTTATAACTGTAGTATTTAGTACAATACCCAGTACATGTTAAGTGCTTAAGAGATACATACTCTATCTTATCTATCTATCTATCTATCTATCCATCCATCCATCCATCTACTTATTCATTTATCCATCCATCTGTTTGTCTAACTGTCTCTATCTATCCATCCATTGCTCTCTCCATCTGTCCATATGTCTATCTTTCTGTCTGTCCATCTCTCTCCACATATCTATTTATCTAGCTAACCATCCACCTTTCCATCCATCCATATGTTTGTCTACCTGTCTCTATCTATCCATCCATCTCTCTCTCTATCCATATGTCTATCTTTCTGTCTGTCCATCTCTCTCTCTCCATCTATCCATTTAGCTAGCTAACCATCCACCTTTTCAACCATCCACCTTTTCATCCATCCATTTGTTTATTTACCTTTCTCTATCTATCCATCCATCTCTCTCTCCATCTATCCAATTATCTATCCAACCATCCACCTTTCCATCCATCCATCCATCTATTCATTCATCTGTCCGTTTATCTATGTCTGTTTATCTACCTGTCTTTGTCTATTTATTGATCCATCAACTCTCTATCTCAATCTATCTATCCATGCATGCATCCATCCATGGATCCATCTAAACCTTCCCACTTTAGATTAGGAGCTCCCTGAGAGCAAGGAGAGTTTCCAGCTTTTTTCTTTGTACCATAAGGAATTAGTACAGCACCCCCAGAACAAAAAAAATGATGATATAATAAACGTTCATAGATTTTTTTATCTGCTTTTCTAGCTATGTTTTGCAAGTAAATGCAAATTATTACTGGGTTAGCATTAACTTCAATCTCCTCCAAAAAAAAATAAAAAGACCCTAAATCATTTTCTTCTCTATCCCAACCCTCCCAAGAGTATTCTATAACACACCAAGACTGCCAAGAAAACCTCCTTACGGGCAAGATTCTGGTGGAGTGCTTCTCTGGTCCAGGCCAGGACAGTGGAGAATCCTGAACTCTCCCCATCTCCAGCATCTTCCCTTCCCTCCCTGGCTCAGCTAACAGGATAAAGTGAGCGACAGGCCTATATGATCATTACATAAAGGTACTACATGAGCAAATTTCCCCAGAACATGGAGAAAAAAATTATCAAAGAGCTTACACCATCTGTCTGCAGAGGGGGGAAAAAAACAACAGCTGGTGTAAGAATCGGCAAGATGTCGGCCCTAGAAGTGACAAGATGGAGAATGACAGGAAACAGCTTTTCAGCCTTCTAACGGCTAAAGACACGCACAGCCTGCGCTCCCCTGTTTGAAATCCTCCAGATGCTGCACTCTGCTCCCATTTCCATATCTTTGTTCATACGACATCTGAAAGCTTGCCTTTCTTGAGCCGCCTTTTTTTTTTTTTTTTTTTTTTTGCCTTGCAGAGGGAAATACAAAGCCATCATATGTAGGATTTTCCCTCCTTTCTCTGAAGGGGATGCCAGATGAATTTTAATCATAGCCAAGGAAAGACAAGACAGACAGATAAATAGACATATGAACGAGCATCTGAAATTTTCCATACATCTTTTCAGGAGAGACACAGTGGGGATCGATGGTTGGGGATTTCTCGAAAAATAACGAAAATTAGCTTTTGTACAGATTTGTTATTAAACAGCTGGAAAGAAAGGGCACAACGCTGGCCCTCTCGACACATGCTCATGAAAAGGGGCTCTACGGACAGCAGATAAAATCACGGGATACCAAGAAATTACACATAAATCTTTTGATCATTCATGACATTTTTCAGCATTGAATGTCTTCTATTTCCATAATATTTTCATAGTTACAAATCACTTTACCTGTATTAAAATCTACTAAGACTAATGGTATAATTATCTGGAGTTATTGTGCCTATATATTGTGAATATATTATTCAAATAGAGATTTGAATCTCTATGGCACATGAAAGAATTAAAGTGTGGAGGGCAGCTGGGTGGCACAGTGGTTAGAGAGCCAGGCCTGGAGACTGGAGATCCTGCATTCAAATCTGACCTCAGACGTGCCCTATAGTTTTGCCCATAAATTTTATAATGTCTCCACTCCTCTGGGTAAGTCACCAAACCAAACCAATTTCCTCATTTAGAAACTGAAAATAAAAGGACTTGCCTCACTGTACTGTTTATGTATGTAGATCAAATGAGATAATATATTTAAAGAGCTTTACAAATTGGAATTGAGTTGAAAAAATATACTACGCAAATTTAAGTGTTAAAATTAGGTTTTATTTCTGGGATCGTACACTACCCGTAGTCATAAGTCTTTTCAAATATTTAAAGGGTTATCATCTGAAAGGAGGATTAGACTTGTTAGGGAAACTACAAGGGAAGATTAGAATGAATGGGTAAAAGTTGAACGAAGGTAAATATATTGAGGTTTAGGATAAGGAAAAAGATCCTTAGAATTTGCCGTTGTCTTCAGTCTTTTTTCAGGCATGGGGTTACCCCATTTGGGGTTTTCTTGGCAGGGACGCCGGAATGACTCACCATTTCCTTCTCCAGATCATTTTCCAGATAAGGAAACTGAGGCAAACAAGGTAAAAATGACTTGCCTAGAGCTGCGCAGCTAAGAAGTGTGTGAGGCCAGATTTGAATTTGTGAAGAGGAGTCTTCCCAACACCAGGTCCAATGCTCGAACCCTTGCTCTACCCTCTGAACAATAAGGCATGATCAAAGTGGAATTAAGCCAAAGCAGGATGACCCAATATTGATCTGTTTTAAGAAGGAATTTTTTTTTCAGGCGCAATTGGACTAGATAAACACTAAGATCCCTTCCGACACTAAAATTCTATGATTCCCTGAATTTCTATTTTAAACAGGAGTCATGAAATCAAGTGAAGGATAAATTTTATATACAATAATCATCGAAAGCACCTGGCTCAGTTAGCTTTCCAAAGGAAATGACTAAAGCCTCTCTGTCATTCCCTTAATAAAAAGCATAAAAATGGGGGTGGGCGGGAGAGAGGGAGGCACGGGGTACTGCTTATTTCAATATATATATTTTTTAAACCCTTAACTTCTGTGTATTGACTTATAGGTGGAAGAGTGGTAAGGGTAGGCAATGGGGGTCAAGTGACTTGCCCAGGGTCACACAGCTGGGAAGTGTCTGAGGCCAGGTTTGAACCTAGGACCTCCCATCTCTAAGCCTGGCTCTCAATCCACTAAGCTACCCAGCTGCCCCTCAATATATTTTTTAATATTTTATTTTTTAGAAAAATTTTCCATGGTTACATGATTCATGCTTTTACTTTCCCCTTCGCCTCCCCTTCACCTCCCCCCATAGCCGACGTGCATTTCCACTGTTATTCCAATATTTCAATTAATTACGAATAGTGATCACGTACATCATACAGGTAAAACCAATTTTCCACCACTCCTGTGTACAAGAGAATACCCCTAATTCTAAGACTATACCGAGGGCTGGTTAATCATTCTCTGGTGCCTGAGAAGGCGCTTCAGCAGCCTGTAGAATTCTCTGGGTAATCATTATGAATCCAAATGATCACTCTAGAACCAATGAGCAGAAGAATTAGAGTTCCAGTCCAGAGAATGCCCCATTATTCCTGTTTCCTCTACAGCAATGACAGGAATCATGTAGGGGACTTGGGTATTGGGTAGAATTCCAAGCATTCAGAAGACCTTTTTTTAAATGGTGAGAAAAATAACAATAATCAGAGGCTGGGAGGGATCGGACCTTTGACATCATTTGCAGAGGGATGTTCCAATGTGGAAAGGCCCTCCTATGCTACATAACACAATCACTCTTCTCGAATGTAAACATTACAGGTGCATGGAGAGGGAGGGAGACAACTGGTCTGTGGGCATTTACAGCCAGTCTCAGAGGCAGAATTTGAATCCATGTTTTTCTTGAGGGTTCATCACTTCTAGGATCAATCACAAACTCTTCTGTTTGGTAAAGAAAACCCTTCACAATCTAGACCCTACTTTCCTTTGTTCAACATTCATAAATTCAGCCTTACAATCAAACTGTGGTTTCTGTGATTCATCATAGATATAGAGATGACAATTTCATAAGGCAAATGCTATGCTTTTTTTAAAAAATTAAAGCCCTTACTTCTGTCTTAGAAGTATTAATATTAATATTATAAATTGTTATATTAATATAATAATTAATAATTAATTGATATTATAATCAATATTATAATATTGCTATAATATTATAAATATTAAGGGTCAATTCCAAAGCAGAAGAATGGTGAGGGGGGGGGTCTTACCTCGCTGGGGTTAAGGGACTTGTCCAGAGTCACAAAACTAGCAAGTGTCTGAGTTTGTATTTGAACTCAGGATCTACTATCTCGACATCTGGCTCTCTAGCCACTGAACCCCCTTGCTGCCCCTAGCTGTTACACTTATTAACTTAATTGCATTGATTGTCTTTGAAATTAAAATTTTTAATTAAATTAAAATTTACAACCCATGTATGTCTCTATAGAGAATATGACCCACGTGTATGTGCGTTTACACTCAGAAATGACAAATACCCACGTCACATCTATCTGAATGGAAGCTATTTGAAAGTAGCAAAGTCATGATTTCTTTGTATCTGCCTCCAAGTGCCTGGCACACAGAAGGATACTTACTGACTGACTGGCTGTCCGATCGGGATCTCCCTTGCATCTCTACAGCTGAAGACACCCATTTTTACAGGAAGTAGGTTCTCTGCCTTAGGGAGAGTATCCCGGTCCCTCTTCCCTCCACTGCCCCATAAAGGGCACCCCCTGAATAATTCACAGCTGAACTACCAGCAGATCTTCTGTGTTTGGCTTGCAAGACAAGACAAGGACACAATTACATTTAAAATGCCACATCATGGTGTAATTCATACACCAGGAACATTTCTCTGACTCTGGACAAGTAAATATGTTTAAAACTAATCCCACTGAAGTAGAAATCTAGAAGAAAACATATGCTTTATCACTTGTTTATATGGGTCTATAATTTGGGGTTTGGGTTTTATAAGATGACTCTCTTACAAATAATGAATAATAAGGAAATGGGTTTTGAGTGCTTATATGTATAACCCAATGGAATTGCTTGTCAACTCTGGGAGAGGGAAAGGAAGAGGGGAGAGAGACAATAAGAATCATGTAACCACGGGGGAAAAAATTAAAATTAATTAAAAAAATAAATAAAAATAAATCTGAAAATCAATCAAATAAATAATAGATGAAAATAAAATTAAATAAAAATTAAATTAAATTAATTTAAAAATTAATCCCATCTACATTGGGGTACACTCCAGAACCTGGGAGGAGAGATCCAGCTCGGCCACTTTTCTCAAATGCACAGCCTGCTATTCTTAGAATGCTTGCTGCGCCTTTGGCTGGCAGCTGAGGCAGGTATCTGGGTGAGGAGGTGTGCTAATGAAGGGAGCACACACCTAGGAGGATTTGTTTACAATCATCACAAAAGATGCTCATTCACATCACAGATGGAATGATGATAACAATGATGAAGCACAAGACAAGGACTGACTAGACTCATCAGTCAGTTCACAGACCCAAACTACGTTTAATGCTTTGGAGCAGAAATGGAAAAAAAATCAAACAAACAAACAAAAAAACTCAATGATATCAGAATGTTAGCTAAGAAATGAGATAGGAATACTAACATTGCCCCGATTGTCCAGGGAAGTCACGATTTTAGATTTAGAGAGAGAAGGGACTTCAGAGTCCACCTAGCTTATAGATGGGGAAACTGAGGTATAGGGATGCCAATAACAGCATCATAGAACCCAGGTGCTCTCAACTCTGTCTCATTTGACAGTCTGCTGCCATTATGGCTGTAATCTCATAAGAAGTTGAAAATCAAAGGGCAGTGTAGAGACTAGGACATATTACACATACTTATGGAGGAATGGAATAAAGAATCACGTCTGATAAATGGTTGGGGGTCCAGACCTCTGATATCACTGGTATAATAGTACCAAGGTAGGGCTTTAAAGTTTGCTGTCTCAATGGATCCTCTAAACAACCATGGGAGGTAGAAGAGGAAACAGATTTTGAGAGATTAAGTGACTTGGTCAGAGCCACAGAACTAGTAAGTTTTTGAGGCAGAATGTGAGTTCAGATCTTCTTCCCATCACATTTAATGCTCTTAGACACCCAGTGAAGAAATGGGAATGAGCGCCTGCTCTGGTATGTTGAGAAGATGAGTAGTTACCTGCCTTGCCCAGGGTCCTCACGCCAGGATGTGCCAAAGGAGGAACTTGAGGCTGGGTCTCCCTGACTCTGAGCCTCGTTTTCTTTCACTAAATCACAATGCCTCTCCTGGAGGAGCTGACCACCACACAGGGAAAGGGAGGAATAACCAGTGAACTAACTGCAAACTCCAGCTGTTATCAATGCAATATCCAACAAATTCAACAGTAAAATGAAATAATTCATCAGCCATTAACACAGAAGGTAAATATTAGCTTTGATTTTGAAAATTGTCTGCCTGCCTTTGGACATTGGGTCATTCCAACTGGAAGGACACACCTGGTGTCTTCTGCTCCCAGTTTCCCCACTCATCTTGGTTCCTTTAACTGTTACTATTTAATCATTTACCATTTTTATTCTTCCCTTCCCAAAGTGGGTAGCCCAGATGGAGCGAGTCTGGTTTTTCCTCACTTTTTTGTTTCTCGGTCTGCAGAGTGCCCCCTTCTAAAGGATGAGTCATGCCTTTTCGTCATCCCATCCTTACTCAAAGAAGAAGATGACTATAGAATAAATAAAGAGTATAGAGTAAAAGAGCTTAGAGTAAAAGTATAAAGGAGAGTATAGAAACTGGCAGCCCTAATGTTTCCCACTGGTCATTCACCAGGACACCAGAGCCTGCTCAGTAACAGGATCTTGCCTCTGCTCCTGCTCCACTGACACACTTCCCTCTGAGATTCCCTGATGTTGACACTATGGATAGGTTGTATGTACATGAATATCAAAAGTGTGTTATTTCTCCCACTAGAATGTGAGCTCCTGGAGAGCAAGGCCCCTCCTTTAGCTTTTCTTTGTACCTCCAGAACATTAAGTAGAGGGAGGGGTTAATAAACGCTTGCCAATTCACTAACTGAAAAGTCCATGAGATTCTCATGATGGGAAAGAACATGATAACCAATGGCCACGTTGTACCAACTATCCTCCCAGTAACTACTTAAAGCAAAAGTTGCCTTCCTGACCAGTCCAGTCCTTGATGGGTTGAATGTCCCTATAAGAATATAAGAGGGAGGGGAGAAG
>NW_025390667.1:0-3955 GCF_016433145.1 Gracilinanus agilis | reverse complement strand
TTGTTGTAGGACTTCAGGGCAATTTTGCTGAATAATTTCTTTTAGTATGGAGTCCAGGTTTCTATTAATTTCTGGGTTTTCTGGAAGACCAATTATTCTCAAATTGTCTCTTCTAGACCAGTTTTCTTGGTCTGTCACTCTCTCATTGAGACATTTCATATTTCCTTCTATTTTTTCAGTCTTTTGACTTTGTTTTATTTGTTCTTGTTGTCTTGAGAGATCATTGGTTTCTAATTGCTCGACTCTAGCCTTTAGGGACTGGTTATCGGCTATAATCTTTTGGTTTTCGGCTATAATCTTTTGGTATTCCTTTTCAATCTTGTCATTTCTGGTGTTCAATTTGCTTATCAGTTCATTTGATTTCTGAGCCTCACTTTCCAATTGCAAGATTCTACCTTTTAAACTGTTATTTTCTTGCCAGATCTCTTCCATTTTCCTCAGGATCTCAGTTTTGAACTCTTCCATAGCT
Organism: Gracilinanus agilis; assembly: GCF_016433145.1. Lineage (NCBI taxonomy): Eukaryota > Metazoa > Chordata > Mammalia > Didelphimorphia > Didelphidae > Gracilinanus > Gracilinanus agilis. Next base: position 3,486 of record NW_025390667.1, on the reverse strand, counting down.
TGTGAGGAGTTTTCCTTATTTGAGGAGGGTCCGGATGCTTGTTTGTTCTCCTCCTCTGTTTGCTCGGTTGTCTGGATTTTCTCTGTGTAAAAGCTGTCGAGTGTTAAAGACTTCTTCTTTTTGTTATTATTCTTTCTCTTCTGAACCTCCTGATGCTGAGTAGCCATCATTAGCCCAGCAGCTTCTCAGCTTTATCCTCGGGCTCAGTGTCTGTTCCCAATCTATTGGCTCCTGAGGTCTGAATTCTGGTTTTTTCCAAGGTCAAGCCCCCTGGTGGGCCCTCTTGCTTGATCCTCTGCTGGAGGTTTCTTTACAAGTCTCAGGGTGCTGCTTCCACAGTCGTATACCCGTCTGCACTGGTTCCCCACTTAGGCTTAGTTCTGCCTCCACCCACGCCTCTACTCAGCTGGCCCTCTGCGCGCCCAGCGTCCTGCTCCGGCACGCGCGCTCTGATTTCGCGTGCTTTTTTTGACTTAATGGGGTCCTAAGTCTTGCTGCTGTCAGGAACAGGTCCCGGAGCTGCTGATGACTCGATGGGTGCCCCAAACTTGCTCTATTTCTTTTTAGCTGGGTTCGGAGCTATAGGTGAGTGTGGAGGGAGTGGGGGTGGGGCGGTTGCTCAGCTCGCGATTGAGTGAGTGAGAGCCCTTTTTAGCCTGGAAATGTCTCGATTCCACGTACCTTCCACGCTGTGCCCTGTTGTGGGGTTCCTCCGTTCGTCTGGACTTGTTTTTATGTCCCCTTGAGGAGTTTTGTATGTTTCGGTCAGGAGAGGTTAAGAGCTGCTTCTTACTCTGCCGCCATCTTAACCCGGAACTATCATTCATTTTTTAGCTCTCTTTAATTTTTTTTACATTGTTAGCCACTCACTATTCCATGATATTATCTCAATTTGGGGTTTTTAATACATTGTCCTTTCCAGGTTTTCCTCCTAGCTGCCAACTCTTCTCCATCATTTTACTAGCTCATCATCCATGTCCCACCATTTATGCATGTCTACCCCCACCAAATTTCTGGCCCCCCTTACTTTTCCATATTCTTTCCTAGTCACCTTATTAGTTATTATGGGTACTATTAAAATGTTTAGGCATATTTTTCCCAAATATACATTGATAGTACTTATCCTGAGGTTCAATATTATATTTCCATCCTCATAGATGCTTCTTTAAGACATCAAATGCCTCACAAAAATCTCTACCTCCCACATAAACACAGAGATTTCAAAATCAGTAGGACCAAAATGCAATGCACCCTGTCCTCTCCTTTACATCTCCAGCTGTAAACTTCCTTATTTTTGTAGAGACCACTCTTCTTCCAGTCACCCACCTTGAATAAAACATTCCTTCCTTACTTTATCCAAATATTTGCCATGACTTCTTGATTTTTCCTGCTATAGCACTTCCTAAAGCTACCTCTTTTTTTTAACAATTATATAACTGCTACTCTGTTTTAAGCTTTATCATGTCTCACTAAGATAATTTCAACAGTTTTGTCAGTCTCTTCCTTCTCTGATAGTTGCCAAAGGAACATTGATAAAGCAAAAGTCTAACCATTTTTCTCCTTTCTCTTCAAGAATCTTCAGTGGTTCCCTCCTGCCTTTAAGATTAAAAAAAAATTTCTGTGTTTGATACTTAAAACATTCCATAATTTGGCTCCAATCTCACTCTTCTGATTTCATTTTCTCTGTTTTGCAGTGAAAATAGCCCATGTAGTATTCCCTGTAGATAGTATGCCATAACCTGACACTTTGTCTTAGCAGAGGCTATTCCCATGAATGAAGGGCTGCTCTTCTCCCCTTGCCTCTTAGAATCATTCACTTCATTCAAGACTCCACTCATGCAACATGTACTGTAGGAAGCTTAACACATTTCCCCTATCTTATAGTGCTATCTCCCTTCTGAAATCATCATGTATTTATTTTTCTGGTAAATGTTCTGTCCCCACAATAGAATGTAAACTACTAGACAGGGATAAAATAAAGAAGGAAGATCCTGAAAAGAGCATAAATAACAACTAAATCAAATCTTGGGGAAAACAAAAAGAAATAGTATTCAATATATAAGAAAAAGATAAATAACAATGAGGCAACATAATAACATTTGAGGGCTGCAGTCAAAGCAGGGAAAAATTTATATCTCTAAATGTATACATCAATAGACGAGAAAAAACTCAATGAATTATGCAAGTAAAAACACTGAAAATAGAACAAATTTAACATCCCCTGTTCAACACCAAAATGAAAATCCAGACCCTCAAATTTGAGATTACTAAAACTAAAAGTTTAAAAAATTAAATTAACAAATAAAACTTGGAGATAATTTTCTGGGAAATAAACCACTGGACAATTTGATTTTTTAAAAAGAAAGAAGAGAATAAAATTATCAGCATCAAAAATGAAAAGGGTAAATGTACTATTAATGAAAATGATATTGAAGTAATTGTTAGTAGTTATTTTGACCATTTTTGCCAATAAAACTGAAAATCTAAATGAAATAAATGAATATTTATCACAAAAATATCAATTGTTTAAACAGAAGGGAAATAGAATATTTTTAAAACTTTATTTTAGTAAAAGAAATTTAATAATCCATAAATGAGATCTCTAAAGAAAAATTCCCGAGGACCAGATGGATTAAAAAATAAAATGATAAAATGCTATCAAGAAGATTTCAACAATATAGCACAAAGATCACACATTATGCAAGTGAAATTTTTACCAGGAATGTAGAGCTGGTTCCATAACAGAAAAACTATTAGCATAATTGACTATATAAATGACAAAACCAACAAAAAAACCACATAATTATATCAATATTTGAAAAAAGGCAAAGAGTAAAGGTTTAGTTTATTTAATTTCCAAATAAATTTTAATCTTTCCTTCCATGGCCCTTTATTGAATGTAATTTTTATTGCATTATAGTCTAAGTAAAAGGCATTTAATACTTCTAATATTTCTCATGTAATTTTAATTGTTTATTTATTATTATTATCATTAATTATGCTTTTAGTTATCTGAGTATTTAACCAGTCTTTCATTCATGGTATAAATCCCATCTAGTCATAGCAAATGGTCTTCATGATATATTTTTGTAATCTTCTTGCTAGTGTTATATTTTTAAAATTTTTATCAATATCAATATATATTTCTCTCTTCTTTCTCTCTCAGTTTAGGTTTGAAAATAATATTTGTGCCATAAAAGGAATTTTGTTTTCTCTTACTTTATATTTTTTCAAATAATTTATATAGTATCGAGATTTAATTTTCCATAAATGTTTGGTAACATTGACATAACTGCATCCAGTCCCAGTGAGCTTTTTCTTAGACGTTTCCATTATAGCTCACTCAATTTATTTTTCTAAGATACGATTACGTAAGTATTTAATTTCCTCTTCTATTAATCTGAATGGTTTATATTTTAGTAACAATCCATCTACTTACTTTGTCAATTTACTAGCATATAATTGGGCAAAATACCTCCTAATAAC
>NW_025390666.1:0-8003 GCF_016433145.1 Gracilinanus agilis | reverse complement strand
CAGGGTCACACAGCTGGGAAGTGTCTGAGGTCAGATTTGAACCAGGACCTCCCGTCTGTAGGCCTGACTCTCAATCCACTGAGCTAATCAGATGCCCTCTTTTATATTTTTTAATATATATGTATTTGTTGTTTTCCCCAATAGATTATGAGCCCTTTGAGATAAGGGATTATCTTTTGACTCTTTTTGTATACATAGTGCTTACACAGCAGTTGGCACATAGTAGGTATTTAATGAATGTTTAATGATTAGACATAAGGTAGATAAAATAGGGATGGAAAAATAGATACTTTGGAATCAGTACCATATTTGTGTCATAGAAGGAATTTGGTAGGACTTCTTCTTTGATTATTATATCAAATAATTTGTATAGTATTGGGATTAGTTGCTCTTTGAATGTCTGATAGAATTCACTTGTGAATCCATCAGGCCCTGGTGATTTTTTCTTAGGGAGTTCTTTGATGGCTTGTTCAATTTCTTTTTCTGATATGGCATTATTTAGGTAATCTATTTCTTCAACTGTCTAGGCAATTTATATTTTTGTAAGTATTCATCCATATCTCCTAGATTGTTATATTTATTGCCATATAATTGGGCAAAATAGTTTTTAATGATTGCCTTAATTTCCCCTTCATTAGAGGTGAGGTCTCCCTTTTCATCTTTGATACTGTCAATTTGGTTTTCTTCTTTCCTTTTTTTTTATTAGATTGACCACTACTTTGTCTATTTTATCGGTTTTTTCAAAATACCAGCTTCTAGTCTTATTTATTAATTCAATAGTTCTTTTACTTTCGATTTTATTAATTTCTCCCTTAATTTTTAGTATTTCTAATTTGGTTTTCATCTGAGGGTTTTTAATTTGTTCGATTTCTAATTTTTTGAGTTGCATGCCCAATTCACTAATCTCTGCCCTCCCTAATTTTTTAATATATGCACTCAAGGATATAAATTTCCCCCTGAGTACTGCCTTGGTTGCTTCCCACAGAGTTTGGTAGGATGTCCCATCATTGTCATTCTCCTCAATGCAATTGTTGATTGTTTCTATGATTTCTTCTTTGACTAACTGGTTTTGGAGAATCATATTATTTAATTTCCATTTAGTTTTTTATTTGCCTGTCCAGGTGCCCTTATTAATTATTATTTTTATTGCATTATGATCTGAGAAGTTACATTCATTATTTCTGCTATTTTGCATTTGTTTGCAATGTTTCTATGCCCTATTACATGGTCAATCTTTGTGAATGTACCATGTGCAGCTGAAAAGAAGGTAAAGCCAGGTAGATCAAAAACAGAGAAAGAAAAACTACAGACCAATCTCCCTAATAAACATAGATGCAAAAATATTAAATAGAATACTAGCAAAGAGACTCCAGCAAGTAATCAAGAAGATCATCCAATATGATCACGTGGGATTTATACCAGGAATGCAAGGATGGTTCAACATTAGGAAAACCATTCACATAATTGACCATATCAACAATCTAATAAACAAAAATCACATGATTATCTCAATAGATGCTGAAAAAGCCTTTGACAAAATACAGCATCCATTCCTATTGAAAACACTAAAAAGTATAGGAATAAAAGGACCTTTGCTAAAAATAATAAACAGTATATACCTAAAACCATCAACAGGCATCATATGCAATGGGGATAGATTTGAAACCTTCCCAATAAGATCAGGAGTGAAACATGGATGCCCATTATAACATCTATTATTCAACATAAGTACTAGAAACACTAGCAGTAGCAATTAGAGAAGAAAAAGAAATTGAAGATATCAAAATAGGCAACGAGGAGACTAAGCTATCACTCTTTGCAGATGATATGATGTTCTACTTAAAAAATCCTAGAGAATCAACTAAGAAGCTTGTAGAAATGATCAACAACTTTAGCAAAGTTGCAGGATACAAAATAAATGTACATGAATCAGCAGCATTTCTATATATTTCCAACACATCACAGCAGCAAGAGGTAGAAAGAGAAACACCATTTAAAATCACCCTAGACAATATAAAATACTTAGGAATCTATCTACCAAAACAAACACAGCAATTATACGAAAACAACTACAAAACACTTTCCAAACAGATAAAACTAGATTTAAACAATTGAAAAACCATTGATTGCTCATGGGTAGGATGAGCTAACATAATAAAAATGACCATTCAACCCAAATTAATTTACCTATTTAGCACCATACCTATCAAACTACCAAAAAACTTCTTTACTAAATTAGGAAAAACTATAAAAAATTTCATTTGGAATAACAAAAGATCAAAAATATTAAGGGAAATAATGAAAAAAAAATGTGAAGGAAGGGAGCCTAGCAGTACCAGATATTAAAGTATAGTATAAAGCAGCAGACATCAAAACAATATGGTACTGGCTAAGAGACAGAAGGGAGGATCAGTGGAATAGACTTGGGGTAAATGACATCAGCAAGACAGTGTATGATAAACCCAAAGAGCCCAACTTTTGGGACATGAATCCACTATTTGACAAAAACTGCTGGGAAATTTGGAAAACAATATGGGAGAAATTAGGTTTAGATCAACATCTCACACCCTACACCAAGATAAATTCAGAATGGGTGAATGACTTGAATATAAAGAGGGAAATTATAAATAACTTAAGTGAACACAGAATAGTATACTTGTCAGATCTCTGGGAAAGGAAAGGTTTTAAAACCAAACAAGAGTTAGAGAAAATTACAAAATATAAATTAAATGGTTAAAATTATATTAAACTAAAAAGATTTTGTACAACCAAAAACAATGGAGCCAAAGTCAGAAGGAAAACAACAAATTGGGAAAAAATATTTATAACAAAAAATTCTGACAGTGGTCTAATTACTCAAATATACAAGGAGTTAAATCAATTGTATAAAAAATCAAGCCATTCCCCAATTGATAAATGGGCAAGAGACATGAATAGACAATTTTCAGGTAAAGAAATCAAAAGTATCAATAAACACATGAGAAAGTGTTCTAAATCTCTAATAATCAGAGAAATGCAAATCAAAACAACTCTGAGGTATCACCTCACACCTAGCAGATTGGCTAAAATGAAAGAAGGGGAGAGTAATGAATGCTGGAGGGGATGTGGCAAAATTGGGACATTAATGCATTGCTGGTGGAGCTGTGAACTGATCCAACCATTCCTGACAATTTGGAACTATGCTAAAAAGGCTATAAAAGAATGCCTGCCCTTTGATCCATCCATACCATGGCTGGTTTTGTACCCCCAAAAGATCATAGATAAACAGATTTGTACGAAAATATTTATAGCTGAGCTTTTTTGTGGTGGCAAAGAACTGGAAAAGGAGGGGATGTCCTTCAATTGGGAAATAGCTGAACAAATTGTGGTATATGCTGGTGATGGAATACTATTGTGCTAAAAGGGATTAATAAACTGTAGGAATTCCATGTGAACTGGAAAGAACTCCAGGATTAGATGCAGAGCGAAAGGAGCAGAGCCAGAAGAACACTGTACACAGAGATTGATATACTGTGGTAAAATTGAATGTAATGGACTTCTGTACCAGCAGCACTGCAATGACACAGGACAGTTCTGAGAGATTTATGGTAAAGATGCTACCCACATTCAGAGGAAGGACTGCAGGAGAGGAAACATAAAAGAAAAACAACTGCTTGAACGCATGGGTTGGGGTGGACGTGATTGGGGATGTAGACTCGAAACTACCACACCAATGCAACTAACAACAATTTGCTAACAGCTCTTCATCAATGACACATATTAAAACCAGTGGAAATGTGCTTCGGCCATGGGTGGAGGGAGTGTGGGGGGCGAAGGGGAAAGTAGGGCATGAATCATGTAACCATGTTAAAAATGACTATTAATAAATGGTTAAAAAGAAAAAAATAGATACTACAAGATTCTCAGTCAGTAAAAGGCAAATTATGGCCAGTGGGCCAGATGCATTCCAATGCTGCTCCCTGAAATGTTCTATCCGGCCATGCAGACATTATAAATACAATAAGTAGGATACAATACAATGAAACTTCAAAAGAGTTGCCTTAGAAAGAGACCAACAGATGAGCATTTCCTTTCTTTTGGCCCCCTCTTTAAAAAGTTTGCCCATCACTGTTCTAGATGATAGAATGAATTTCCACAGTCTATGGACTAAGGCTAATAAGATGAAATTCAACAGATAAAAAATTAAATGTTGTACTTGGACTAACAAAAATCAATAATACAAAATACTCAGTATTGAGGGAATATTGTTGGATAATTCATGTAATAAAAGGTCTGGTGATTTTAAGTGGACTACAAGCATAGTGAAAATAAACAATGTAATATGGTAGTCTGAAAAATTACTGTGTCATCCTGAATCAGTCACTTAACTTTTTGGGCCTCAGTTTCCTCAAGGTTTGACTAAATTATTTCAATATTCATATTGCACTCTGAATCTCTGATCTGATGATTACATTAATAATACAAATAAGTGACATCTAGGTGATGCTGTATTTCTCATAAAGTGACTCATTTCCTTTGAGTCTCACAGCAACCCAATATGATAAATAATACAGATTTTATTAGCACTAATTTACAGATGGTGGAACTAAAGCTCATAGAGGCTGTGATTTGCCTGTGGTAACAGTGTCACAGTGGCATTTTTTACCAATTTCTTTCTCACTACAAGTCCAGGGTTTTGTTCTCTATACAATGATTAAAAGAAGTATAATGTCTATAGTGAAGGAGCTAATACAACCACTGTATCCTTCTCTGATCCAACAATATCTAGTAAACTATGTTCTGAAGGTCTTAATTTAGATTTTATAAAGATAAATTCCAATCTAACCCAAAGTGCCAGAAATTCTTCATTAAGGAGACTCTGAGATAATATGATTTCCTTATATATTCTTTCAATAATCATTCCTTTTAGGTCCTAAGGCTACTGCACTCTTTAAAGGCTCTCATTAAGAACCTCAGTTCTGACTAGAGATTGAAATGAAAAAGATCATGGATTTGAAAACATGGCACAACTTGAAATTCACCTTCACAATGGTTTTCTCCTTCTAAGTTCTCTCCCTTAAAAAGGAAAAGAAGGCCAATTTTATCACCTTGAAATATGAGCAGCCATATTACTGTAAAATGATAAGAGAATTTGTAGACAAATTAATTGTATTCCACTTTGGATAAATCACTTAACCTCTTGGGGCTTCTACTTCCTCAATGATTTAATATGAGAAGGTTGACTCTAGTGTCATATTCAAGTCTAGATTCCATGACTTTTTTCCAGCTCTAAAATTAATTCAGTTGCTTATTCCACATCCTTCTTGCCTTACAAATCTCATTATGTGTCCACTTGAACAACTACAATAAAAACACATTAAATAAAATAAATTGGTCTATGTCTCATTATTTACAGTTTTTAGTTAAGAAGGCCTAGGGAAAGGGAACATCCTTGGTCTCTTCAAATTGGTCCACCAATTTCAACCTGCTGTCCAAATACTTTCCAAATCCCTTCAGAGTGTTTTTTAATATCCAAGTAACATGAATCAACTTGGACATTATTGTACATACTTCTCTATTTTTGTACCATATTGGTGCAAATATAAGGCACCCTTGAGTATAGTCCTTACTTCTAAAATGATCACTTTTTTAAAGGAAGAGACAGAAGGAGTAAAGGAGGGAAGGAGAGAGATACAGAGACAATGTGCTTTAAAGTAATAATGATTATATCCCAATAAGATTTTATGGAAGCCAAATATGAGAGGAAAATGTTGCCTATTTCAGACCAACATAATCCTAGTCTGTTATCACAGTCAACCTATTCCAGAAGATCTCTTAAAAAGAGTAGGAGTTTGGGTTGGGAGTAGGTCTAGGGAAGAGAAAATTTAACCTAATATAGTTTCTCTAAACTGAAGCATTGGCATTTGTAGTTATCAAGACATGCAGTTGCAATAGAGCAAGAAAGAAAAAGCTTTTCTAATCCACCAAAATGTCTATTTCCCTCCAACACACATAATTGGATTACATATCCGATTAAATCAGAAAAACGGGAAAAATCTTTGGATGTTCAACACCCTGAGCTTGCTACCTTAACCTGCTACCTCACTGGCAGCCTGTAATATAGCAATTAGTGCCAGCAAAACTATATTTGCTTATAGACCTAATTAGAGATCAAGAGAGTGGTTCACTTTTGATAATTACATGGCGGTGGCCCATCTATCAACCATTGTTAAATTGTTGTTATATTAATGTAAAGCTTATAATCACTGCTGTTCTAAATTGAATAAAATGTTCTTGCCAATTCTCCAATGCAATTAATTTACATAAAAGCCTCTGGAACCAAAATTAAAATGATATACATCTCTGCAAAGGCTTCAGTTAAAACAATGCTAAGTAATAAGGAAATCATACATCTTCCCCCCTTGCATTTTTATGTTTACCCAAGTTAATGGCCAAACAATCGTTAAAATGGACCTGAAACTAATTTAGAATTGTTATAGCTGTACCCCATTTGCTATGTGCTGTGATTTATTATTCAAAGCATTAATATTTTAAATTCTCTGTTCCAGAGTCAGGGGAGATTCCAGACAATGAAGATGGGGGTCAGGAGTTCGCTTTACTTCCAGTAATCTGCATATAAATCACATTCATCTTGTTCAGGCATTTGATATTGGCTGTGAAGAACTGATGATCAGGTGCAGGACGGCCTTGTGCTTTGGCCTGTTTAAACTAACTAACTAAAATAAAACCCGATCACGTATCCTCATAAGAGTTGTCCAAGGTTGATGGGCAAGAAAGTTACATAATATATCTGATCTAATCCAATGCAATCAGAATTCATTAAGCACCTACTGTGCACAAGGCACTATGTTAAGTTTTAAGGATTCAGAGACAAATGTTATAGCTGCATTGTTCCCACAAAGAAGTTACATTCTTTAGTAATGTATTTTAGAATTTTTTTGCAACAATTTTAGATTACTTTCCCTCCCCTCATTATCACCTATTTCTTCCTGTTTGTTTATTTTTTAATTAACCCTTACCTTCTGTCTTAGAATTAATACTATCAGTTCCAAGTCAGAAGAGTGGTAAGAGCAATGCAGTGGGTGTTAAGTGACTTGCCCAGGGTCATACAGCTAAGAAGTATATCAGGCCAGGTTTGAACCGAAGACCTCACATGTTAGGCTTGGTTCTCTATCCACCAAGCCACCTGGTTGCCCCTTTCATCACCAATTTCTTGTGACAAAGATTCAAGAAAAGGAATTTATATACTATTAAAATCATGTAATATGTAATCAGATTAATAGAGGTATATGTAATAATCTGAAGGGTAGGGAGAGGCAATTAACTAGGGTGATCAGGAGAGGTTTCTTATGCTATGTTTCACATAAGTAAAGTTTTGCATATATAAAGCTAGGAATTTTAAGAGATAGAGGTGAGCTGAGAGTGTATTCTAGGTATAAGTTATAAGTCAGTGTCAGTAAAGGCATATCTGCACATCGAGTGTCAATTTTGGAGATTTAAAAATAGGACCATTTGGCTTAGAATGAATGGGAATATTGTGTAATGCATTTCCAAAGTTATACTAGAGTTGGAATGTAAGAAGTTTTAAATACCTAGAGGAGGATTTTCTGTTTTCTTCTAGAAGCAATAGAGTTCTTGATTAGGGAAATAACAATCAGATTTGTTCAGTAGGAAGTATTTTTTGGTAGCTATTATGGAAGAAAAGAACAATAGATGCTGGAACCAGGAATGAATTAGACACCATGTGTATGGTTTTACCAAGTTTTAGCAACCCAACAATATTTCTGTTCTCTCAAAGGGAGCTATAGGCCATTCTTCAGGCTTCACCAGTGACCTAGCCTATAGTCTTCCTCTGCATTTTATCTTCCTGGCATAATGCCCAAAGATTTCAAGAACTTTTCTCTTCTCTCCTCTCCTCTCTTTTCCTCTCCTCTCCTCTTCGTTTCTGTTCTCTCCTCTCCTCTTCGTTTCTGTTCTCTCCTCTCCTCTTCGTTTCTGTTCTC
>NW_025390665.1:0-3832 GCF_016433145.1 Gracilinanus agilis | reverse complement strand
ACCCTACACACATATGCACATGTGCACAGAATATTTCAGAGCTGTTCTACAATTCCAAAGCTAGTAGATGCTATATCTAAACATCTATGAAGTGTGATATACAGAAATGGGCAGCCATTTTCTGTAGGTGCAAAAAAGCAGTTTGTCACTTTGGAACTCAGAACTTGGCAAAGCATCCCTGGGCATGTGCCAAGGTGACAGTTAGGGACAAGGTATAAATTGAGTCCTACAGACCTCTGAGGGTTCATTCTTACTTCTCCTTGAGTTAGGGAGGCAGGACGTGACAGAGTGGGCCCTGGGAGGTGGGAAGTTTGATTAGGCAGGCAGGTAGGCTCAACCTTTATTGCTAGCCATATCAAATACCTTTATTGCCATAGCTAATAAGTTTTATTTCCAAACAACATTATACAGCAAACTACAAGAATTAAAACACCATCTGTTCCAGGGGCTTGTTAGCCCTGGGCTCAGCAACAAACAGCAACAGAATCAGAAGGAGACCCCCAAGGTCTTTTCGTACTCTGCTCCTTAGGGAACAACTTGAGTTTAAGTATTTATTTAGTCTTTAATACTTAGGCAAGATCATTCAGGGTTTCCATCACCCACCCTCCTTCTCCCATTTACCTACCCACAGTTTATCAAATAAACCCAGTTTCATCTCAAAGCCTATAGTAATCTTTAAAGGCAACATCTTACCTTTGATGACAGTATCTAAATTTGTGTAATCAGATCATGATAACATCTCTAACAGATTATAGTTGGTTTTAAGCTTTTTCTAACCCTTAATTATAACCAAAGGTTTCAGGAACCAACATTCTACTTCCTGGTTACTTACTTCTACCCTACTGACTGCCAAGACTGGTTTCTAAGGTGTGTGGTTAGCAACAGAATTCTCAATCTTAAAGGTTGGTGGGGTTGTGGTAAAATCAGGATACTAATACACTGCTGGTGGAGTTGTGAACCATTCTAGAGGACAGTTTGAAACTATGCACAAAGGGCTTTAAAAGAATGTTTGCCCTTTGATCCAGTCATACCACTGTTGGGTTTATACCCCAAAGAGATAAGGAAAAATACTTGTACAAACATATTTATAGCCACACTCTTCATGATAGCAAAAAAATAGGAAAATGAGGGGGTGTCCATTGATTGGGAAATAGCTGGACAAATTGTGGTATCTGATGATGATGGAATGATGAACTGGAGGATTTCTATGTGAATTGGAAAAAATCTTCAGGAATTGAGGCAGAGCAAAAGGAGCAGAACCAGGAGAACATTGTACACAGAGACTGATACACTCTGGCACAATTGAATGTAATGGACTTCTCTACTAGTAGCAATGCAATGACCGACCCACAACAATCCAGAGGAACTTATGAGAAAGAATGCTATCCACATCCAGAGAAAGAACTGTGGGAACCGAAATGCAGAAGAAAAACATACGATCGATCACATGGTTCAGTGGGGATGTTCAGTGTTTGGGTTTTTGATATTAAAGTATTGCTCTTCTGCAATTATGAATAACATGGAAATACATATAACCCAATGGAATTGCTTGTCAGCTCTGGGAGGGGGGAGAGAAGAGGGTGGGCAAGAATAGGAATCATGTGAACATGGGAAAATATTCTAAAGAAATTTTTAAAAAAGAAAATACAGACACTAATACAATGTTGGTAGAACTGTGAACTGATCCAACCATTTTGGAGAGTAATCAATCATTTTATTCAGAGTTTTAAAACTATGCATACATTTTGACCAAGTCATACTATTATTAGGTTTATTCCCTAAGGTGATCAAAGAAAAAGGAAAAGAAACTATATGGTCTAAAATAGTTATAGCTGCTTTTTTTGTGGCAGCAAAGAACTGGAAACTGAAGAGATGTGCCATAAAAAGTGATGAATGAAATGATCACAAAAAACTCTTGAAAGACGTATATGGTGATACAAAATGAGGATAGCAATAAAGAACAATGATTAACTATGAATGGCAACCATTATAAGCATTTCAAGGATCCAGGACAACTCCAAGGGACTCAAGATGAAAAAGACTATTCATCAGAGAAGGAACTGACAGAGTCTGAATGCAGACTGAGGCATGTCATTCTTCACTTTATTTCCTTTGTGAATTTTTCTCTAGTATAAGCAATATGTATATGTCTTTTATCACAACATGACAAATGGAGAAATATGTATTATATAACAAGGGTTGGGTAGATCATAAGGTGTCAGAAAACAGTTATTAAAATTATATCAACGTGTAATCTGGAAAAAAGTAAAAATTAAATGAACAAAGAATTCATATAGGATAGCATTTGGAGGTATTTATTTCTCTCATCCCTCTAAATACATGATAAAGTCTTCAGGATTTTCTGATATATTATTATTATTATTCCACATTTCCATTTTAAGGGAAACCTATATTTGTTTAATATTTTGTTGGTTTTAAAAGTCTTTGAAAAATTTTTAAAGATAAGCTGAATATGCAAGCAATTAAATGAATGACTCTTTAGAGATCTCCAAAGTATATCCCATGCCTTTTCCCCCATTTACTTGGCTAATCGCCAAGAAAATGCCAGAGGTCTAAGGGTTAAGTTGTTCATTTATCAAAATTCCCTTTCTCCATCCTCCCAGAACCTATTTTAAAGAAAAGCTGTTGCCAAGAACTGAAGAGGAAGAATGTCTCTTTATCCTTTTTTCTTATTTCACTTTGATTTGATTAGGTTGTTATTCTTAACCATTCTTCCTAGATGTTACTGGAGATACATCCCTTTGGAATGCCCAGGTAGGGGGTTGAGACAGCAAAGTTGAAATCTGGAGAAACCCAGATGGAAGGTGCTGAGTAAGCAAAACCAATCACCATTTAAAAGGTGTTTTACAAAGGCTGAAAATGCACCCAAACGCCTGAGTGAAATGTGAGCCTTTAATAAAACAAACTTCCTAGGAGCTGGTGGCTAGGTGTGAAGTGCTAATCACTTTTGTTTTCAGAGTCTTAGGTACAATAAGGAAAGGAAAATATTCTTTAACTCAGCAGGTAGTCTGTCAAGTTAGTTCAGCTCTTCTAAGAGTGCCAAGCATCAGGGAAAGATGGCTTCTAGGGAGGTAAAGAAAACTGTAGAGTTCACCTTCTAGAATCTCTTAAGAGATTCTTTTATTTCCATTACTCATAACAAAACACTTTTATTGGTTGCTCTTAATCTATAATTTCAGTTGTACAAAACCTATACATTTGAGCATAGAGGCAGTATGTTATATAGCTAACAAAGTATTTGGCTTAAATTCTGGTAGACCTCGGTTCAAATTTTGCCTCTGAAAAATACTTGCTGCATAACTCTGGACAAGTTACTAAATTGTGTAACTTGGACCTAGGCTAGAACTTATGAGTTTCTGTATGTATGATTTCTACAAACATTTATCATTAATTTTTGCTTGCTTCTGAATGTAATCCTACAAGTAGACAGACTTACTATTCATCTAGGACTCAAGTGACTATATTTTCCCCCCAGATGGGTGGAATATAGCTACCCTCATGTGAAGAACATGGATCACTGGTCTTGAATCAATAGGATAAATAGTCTCAAAGCATTTCTTCAGTCAGGAGTTCAGGTAAAGGAAAACTCTGTCTCAGTTTCTCATCTGTGAGTCAGTTGTCATCTTGCAGGATAAGAGCAAACTACCTCTAGCTCTTAATCAACTATCTATTTCACATACAAAAAAAGGAATTTCTGAAAAATTCCACTTTTATCAAAGTCAGATTTGTAGATATTAGCCCTCAGTGGAATTCCTTCTTGCTCTTCTTTTCCTTCCTTCCTTCCTTCCTTCCTTCCTTCCTTCCTTCCTTC
>NW_025390664.1:0-6346 GCF_016433145.1 Gracilinanus agilis | reverse complement strand
TCCATGTCCCTTGCAACTTTGGAATAAGGCTTTGGTAGAGTTCCTCCTCCCCACTTTATTTTAAAGGGAGAAAAAAATCAGCACTTCAAAATAGAGTTGGTTCCCTTTCAATGGAACCCAGGAGATTCTCTGCGACCTGACCTTTTTTTTTACATGCCTTTTATGCCCAACTAAACATATAGATGACATGGGTTACAGTAGAGCAAGTGTCCTTAACCTGGGGTCCATAAGAGGACAGATTTTAGGGAGGGGGTCTATGAAATTAGATGGGAAAAATATGCCTTTATTCATACAAGCCTCCAACTGAAACTGTATTTCCTAAAATTATTTTAAAATAGTATTCTGAATAAGAAATCTATAGGCTTTACCAGACTGCCAAAAGGGTCCATGATCCAGAAAAGGTTAAGTACCCCTTTAGCAGAGTGCCACCTTCTTCAGGGTCTTCCATTGGCAATCTAAGCTCACTGAGGGCAGAGTCCAAATTTTATCCCCTCTTGCATGGCTCAGGTATGCCAGTACACTCTAGGGAAGCATTCCCGTTGACACCTCTTCCCCTCCATTATGGTTGAGCACACTAAAGGTATTTAAGACATGTTCCTTAACTTGGCAAAGGATTTGACTTCATCTACTATCAAACTCGAATGAGATTAATTCTGTCACCATCAAGACTCTCAATAAGGGCAGCTAGATTGGTTCAGTGGACAAAGAGCCAGGCCTAAAGGACCAGAGGTCCTGGATTCCAATCTGGCCTCAGATACTACCTAGCTATGTGACCATAGGTAAGTCAAGTAACCTAACCTGCCTGGCCCTTACTTAGTATTGATTCTAACCCATAAGATAGAAGTCTAAAAAAAAAAAAGACCAGCAATAGGCAAAATTATTGTGGGGAGGGAGTAGGCTGGCAGAGGAGGATACATTTGCCGTTCTTGCCTTCATTCTATTTAAGTTCTCCCCAAATCCTTGTTAAAATTTCCTTTTATGAGAAATCTTTTCAAATGGGGTTGGAAATGTCTGGCAAGTAGTTATCCTATCTAATGGGTACAAACACTCCTTTTGATTTAAGCCAAAGGACCTTCAAGCACTGTCCAACAGTGGAGGTGAGGAATGTGGGATGAGAAGGGGTCTTCCTAGGATCCATAGAGTGATAGACATATGCAGCCCCCCGAATCCTTGTAAAAAGCCAAGCATCTGGTGCTCAGTGGCTAAGAACTTGATATCCAAGTCAGTAATCCGGTTCTCTCACCCTGAGCACAGAGTGCAGATCTGGTGCATGAAACCTAATACATAGTTTGGGAGAACATTTATTTGAGGCAAGTACTTGGAGTCAGGAAGACCTGAATTCAAATCCAACTTTAATGCATATATATATATATATATATACATATATATATATACTCTTAGTCTTTGTAGACCTCAAGCAACTCCATTCATCTTTTCTTTTCTTTAAAACTCTTTAAAAAAAACAATTCTATATATTGGTTCTAAGGCAGAAGAGCAATAAAGCCTAGGCAATGGGAGTTAAGTGACTTGTCCAGGTTCACATAGCTAGGAAGTATCTGAGGTCAGATTTGAACCCAGGACCTCCCATCTTTAGGGTTGGCTCTCGGTCCACTGAGTCAACAAACTGCCCCCAATTTTAAAGGGTTCTTTTTTTGTTAACCTTTACCTTTTATCTCAGAATCAAGACTAATTATCAAGTCTAATACAAAAGATCTATAAGAACTAGGCAATTGAGGTTAAGTGACTTACCCAGGGTCACACCACTATCAAGTATCTGAGGTCGTATTTGAACCCATGACCTCCCATCCCTAGGTCTGGTGCTCTTTCCACTGAGCAACCCAGCTGTCCCCTTTTTGTTATCTTTTTCTTTCTCTCTCCCTCTAACTCTGTCTTTGTCTCCCCACCCCCTTTCTTTCTCTGCCATTTCCCAACTAGAAAGAACATTTTCTTTTTGCCAGTGATGCCTGTCAGATGCTATTGTCAGAAGATGAATACACAGTGCCAGTTGGTGGCTTTGGATGTTTTGAAATACACTACTTCTGTGGCTCTTGACTGATGATTCATTTGCCAGAATTTTTTCTTTGCAGCAAACTTATCATCTCTCCACTTTAGATTTGTATAAATCTGGTATTTCTTTGTAGAGCGGTGCCCCAAATCTACATACAGCTCGGTTTTCCCAGGGGGCTTGAGAAGAGTTTGCAGTTTTGAGGATTGCAAGGCCTGCAATCTAGAGGCTATCAAATCCAATCTCCTGCCTTCAGATGGCCCTAGTGTTTATATACGGGTCAAAAGCTCTTATAAGTGCAGACTAGGAAATCTCCCCTGTAATAGGATCTGCTTATAATGAGTTGTTGTTGTTGAATTGATTAGTTGTATCTGATTCTTTGTGCCCCCATTTGAATTTTCTTGGCAAAGATACTGGAATGGTTTGCCATTTCCTTCTCCAGCTCATTTTACAGATGAGGAACCTGAGGCAAACAGGATTGAGTGACTTGCCCAGAGTCACACACCTAGTAAATGTCTGAGGCTGGATTTGAACTCAGGAAAAGGAGTCTAGCTGATTCCCGGGCTGGCACTCCATCCACTGGACCACCTGGCTATTTTTTTCTTTCTCCAGTCTCCCCACCTGAGGAAGACAGAGAGACAGAGAGAGATAGACAAAAAGTAGAGAGACAGAGAAACTCAGACAGAAACAGAGAAATGGGTTATGTCTTTCTAAAAATTTATAACTAAATATAAAAAATCTGTAATAAAAATTATGGCAGCTATGACACAGTGGATTGGTTCAATAAACATTATTGAATAAACTTTGTTAAGTGCTTCCTATATGCTAGACATTGTGCTTAGTTCTGGGGATACAAAAAAAGAAAAATAAAGACAGTTCCTGTTCTCAACAGCTTATAATCCAATGGGTCGGGGGGGGGGGGGTGAGGGAGACGGGGGAGATAACACATAAAGCATAAAAGGAAGCTAAAAAGTAGGGAGGGGGCTTAGGGAAATTTTGAGGTCAGGGGAACCAAGGGGTATGATGTTTCCATGAAGAAGCAAGAACTTCTCTGCTGATAGAAAATGAAGAATGAATTATAAAGCTCAGATCATTCATCATAAAGCTCTACCTATGCTATAAAGGAAGGCTTTGGGAGAGGTTCTGTGCTCTACCCTCCAGTCAGAAGGGAGAGGCAATTGAAGGAGCATAGAAGGTGTTGAGCATTAAAAACTGAACTCAGTGGTACAGAGTGCCAGGCCTGGAGTCATAAAGCCCTGAGTTCAGATTTGACCTCAACCAATCACTTTCCAGTTGACCTTGGACAAGTTACTCAACCACCATCTGCTTCAGTTTTCTCATTTGTAAAATGGGGACAATTATAGCACTTACCTCTCAGAGTTGTTGTGAAGATTTCTAAAGTGCTCCATAAATGCTAGTTATTATTTCAACCCCTTACCTGCAGAATAAAGAAATGAAAGAAAACTGATGTTTAGCCTCTCTAAAGTGAATTAACACTTTGGAAAAAAGTGTTGAGAAACCAGAAAGAGGGAAGTGTCAAGTATATACTTCCAATATCACCCATTCCCTCTCTCATCTCTCTGTCTGTCTTTGTCTCTGTCTGTCTGTTGTTCTCTGTCTTTGTGTCTGAGCCTTTCAGTCTCTCTGTCTCTCTTTCTCTGTCTCTCTCTTTATGTCTTTCTTTGTCTCTTTATGTCTGTCTCCATCAGAGCCTCTCTGTCTCTATCTCTCTCTCTGCCTCTCTCTGCCTGTGTCTCTGTCTTTCTGTCTCTGTAAGAACCTTTGTGTCTCTGTCTCTGTTAGAGTATCTCTGTCTCTCTCTGCCTCATTCTCTCTCTTTGTCTGTGTCTCTGTCTTTCTGTCTCTGTCAGAGCCTCTGTCTCGGTATATCTCTGTCCGTTGTTCTCTCTGTCTTGTGTCTGAGCCTTTCAGTCTCTGTCTCTCTTTCTCTGTCTCTCTCTGTTCCTCTCTTTGTGTCTCTGTCTCTGTCGGAATTTCTCTGTCTTTCTGTATCTCTCTCTGTGTCTGTGTCTGTCTGTTGCTTTCTCTATCTCTGTGTCTGAGCTTGTCTGTCTCTCTTTCTTTCTTTCTATCTCTCCATCTCTCTTTGTCTCTGTCTATCTCTCTGTCTCTGTCAGAGCCTCTCTGTCTCTCTTTATCTCTCTGTCTTTGCCTGTTGCTCTATCTCTGTGTCTGAACTTGTCTGTTTCTCTTTCTGTCTATCTCTCTGTCTCTGTCTCTATTTCACTCAGTTTCTGTCTGAGCCTGTCTGTCTCTCTTTTGTCTGTCTCTCTGTGTCACTCTCTACCTCTGTCTTTGTTTCTGTCTCCCCCTCTGTCTCTTGTTTGGAGTTTCTCAGGGAGAGCCTGGAAAAAGAAGTGAATGTGATGATATTTCAGAGAAAGAGGGAGAGGGAGAGGGAGAGGGAGAGAGAGAGAGAGAGAGAGAGAGAGAGAGAGAATGGGACTGCGGACTGCTGACATAGCTGAAGACATCTAACAATCTCATTTTGTTCAGCTACTTTAATTGTGGAGGGGCCAGAAATGAGGGGTCTTATAAAGAATTATTCATGACAGATAGAGAACCAAAGCCCTACTGCTGTAGAGCGTGTGTGGGGACATAGAAATAGCTTTATTTGAAAGGAACTTTTGTCGTGATGTGAAGCCTTAAGAAGAGCCTGTAACTTATTCCTGATGTCATTATAGAAGCAGTAAACTGAGTCATTAACTGAAAACCACTTCATGAAAATGAGGGGAGTTCATGACTAACCAATCATGACCAGACATTCCTTACTTGATTATAACTGTGTGATCATTTGCAAAATAGCTTATGCTGTACTAGATATGTAGAAGAGGCTCCTAAGAATCTGAGGAACCTGCCTTTTATGGGCAGCATGACTTGGATTTTCAAATCCTGACTCTGTTGTTTGTTACTTGTGTGACCCTGAACAAGCCCTTTGACATCTTTTATTTATAAAAGGAAGGGTTTGGGGGGGGCAGATTGGTAACACAATAAATAGAGTGCCAGACTTGGAGTTTGGAGGATATGGGTTCAAATCTGGCCTCAGATATTTCCTAGCCATGTGACACGGGGCAAGTCATTTAACCTCAATTGCCTGAGTCATGCTCTTCTGTCTTAGAAATGGATAAGGTTAAGGCTGGTTTTGTTTTTCTTTTTAAAGAGTATGAATAAGATGGCCTCAGAGGTTCCTTCCAACCCTACACTTTTTTTAACCCTTACATTCCATCTTAGAATCAATACTATGTATTGCTTCTAAGGCAGAAGAGCAGTATGGGCTAGGCAATGGGGACTAAGTGACTTGCCCAGGGTGACATAGCTAGAAAGTGTCTGAGGCCAGATTTGAACCCAGGACATCTCATCTCTAGGTCTGACTCTCTATCCACTGAGCCACTCAGCAGTCCCCTCTCCTAAAAAAAAAAAAAAAAAAAAAAAAAAAAAAAAACCTTCTTTTGTCAGGGTAATACTATATTAGCCCTCCTCCTCCTTCTTCCCCTTCTAAACCACCTGCAGCAGCTGACACCCTTCCATGTGTTTCAGTGGAAGACCTGGAATTAGACTAGCCATCCTGCTTTTCCCCTTGCCACTCTCATCCCAGTGGTGGACTATTTTTAGAGCCAGGGGACTTGGAATTGAATTCTAGCTCATTTGGTTACTAACTTTGTCATGTTGGGTAAGTCACCTCTCTGCTCTGGGATATAGTTTTCATGTCTTATGACAGAAATGGACAAGAAATTTTCTGGTTTCCCTTCCAGCTCTACATATGTGACGTGGTAATAGAGGGTTAAAATTATTAGAGTTGGGGCATTTAGATAGCACAGTGAAATTGGGAGCCCCCAGGGTTCAAATCTGGCCTCAAATACCTCCTAGCTGTGTGACCCTGAGCAAGTCACTTAACCCCAAATGCCTAGTCCTTACTGCTCTTCTGCCCTAGAATAGATACTTAGTGTTGATTCTAAGACAGAAGGTAAGGGTTTAAAAAAAAGTATTTGGGTTCTCTATTGGAGTAGCTTCCAGAGACTAGTACTTAGCACAGTGCCTGGCGAGAAGTAGATGCTTAATAAATGTTCATTGAACAGTGATCCAAGACAATCCCAGAGACTCCTGACGAAAAAATGCCATCTGCCTCCAGAGAAAGAACTGAAAGTCTGAATGTAGATCAAAGCATACTATATTTCTTTTCTTTTTTCTTTTCCCTCCCTCCTTCCTTCTTTCTTTCTTTTTCTTTCTTTCTTTTATCTTCCTTCTTTCCTTCATTTCTTTCTTTCTTTCTTCCTTTCTTCCTCCCTCCCTTCCTTCCTTTCTTCCTTCTTCCTTCCTCTC
>NW_025390663.1:0-6371 GCF_016433145.1 Gracilinanus agilis | reverse complement strand
AGACTAACAGCAACAGCTGGGGCTGCAACTGCAGGGGATATTCGGTAGCACAAGAGCCCACTTGATTACAATTGTGTCCTCTGAATGGAGATGCTCCAAGACTCTCCCCTTGATGTCCAGCAGCCCTAACAGCCTTCCAGATTCGACAGAAACGACACACATTTCCATGCACTCAAAGGGAAAACATAAAGGATCCTCTCCCCGCCTCTTTTTACCTATTGAGTAACAATTAAATTTTCCCTATATGTGAAAGAAACTTGACCGCCGGCCAAATTTTCCCTTTTCCTTAGAGATGGATTTTATCAAAGAGCTCCGTTGAAAAGAAAGTGGCTAAAACAAACTCCGAACCTCTTTTCTTTCCTTTTTTTCCTTTAACCGGGAACTTCATTTTTAAAAAAAGAAAAAAAAATCGAGGGTGTTGAGAGTCCCCCGTTGCAGGCTAGAAATGAGCTGAAGGCAGCGTGGATCTCCCCGTGCATGGATTCTGGCCCACGGCGGGGTTGCCCTCTCTAGAAGCGCCCCCTCCACACTCCCATCTTGTAATATTGTGTTTAGTCTAATGCAGGATTTCGTTAGTCTATAGACTCAAACAAGTAATCTAATTAACAGATGAAGCCGGGAAACCCCTACTGTAATTTGGCCTGGAAATGAAAAGGGGGGAGCAGGAAGCCCATCCGTGTTTGACGAGCAACTTCCAATTATAGCTAATGTAACGATTACCTCATTAAAAACGGAGCGTTTACGCCGCTCGCCGCGGCCTGGGTCAGAATCGAGGATGACCGCCGGCCACGGCGCCGGACGGAGGGGGTCTGGCCTTTGGAGTTTGGGGCCGCCCTCATCCAGCGCCGCCGGGTCGATCCGGGCCAGGCTTCTCTCTCGTGGCCATCGAAAGGCGTTTGGGCAAAGTGACCGGCGCCTTCTAGGACGAGAAGAAGCGGGGTGTGGGGGGGACGCCGGAGAAAAGGACGGGCATGGGGAGGAACGAAGCCAGGCCGGCCCCAAAGCAGGAGGCCTCTTCCTGGCCCATATGAATCCACTTACATGTAAATTGCTTGTCTCTCTGAATTAAGGTGAAGGTTATGAAGGAACTGCTTTGCTGTGTTTACTGGAGGATTTTTGACAGACTCTTTCCTCTTTCAAGTAAATTTGGCCTAAGTCCACAGTCAGTGGAGTTTTAAGTAAACTCCGCTTTTGTTACATTAACAAGGTTATAACATCACTGGGGCAGATTCCAGCTGCATGAGCTGAGCCCAAGTATGTGGGGTTGAGGGTATAATTAAAACCTGAGGGTGGGAAAGTTAAACTATCAAGTCAAATTGGATAAAAGGCTAATTGTCCGGAGCGACAGAATAGGGGTCTTCAATAGCCGTGCACGAAGAGAGAGGCAGAGGCTTGCGAAGTGCCCTTTGGAGCCGGACCCCGGAGGGCACCGAGCAGGAATCGGTCGGGGAGCCCCTTCTGGGCCCCAGACTTTTGGAAGGAGGATGAACGGCCGCCCGAATGTCAGGCTTTCAAGGCAGAACTTTGCCAGGTGTGACCGACAGGAAATGTTGTTGTCTGCCCCATCCGTGGGGGTCACCCAGTGCCGGCTTCGGGCATCCTGGAGATCCAGAGAGGCTGCCGGGCATTTGGTCAGACTCAGCCCCGTTCTATTGGAGAGGGACCCGGGGTGAGCCAGCTCACGCCTTCGGTCCTCCGCGGGCAAATGGCACTCAGGTGAAGGAGAGGCCACGTTGGCACCCCCATGGGCCGCCCTGATGGCTTGGGATGGAGCCTGCAGGCAGCTCGATGCATTGTGAAGGCCCATTTGTTTTTCATTAGGAGAAGCAGAGCTCGCTGCCTTGGTGGGGACCCTGTAAAGTGCAGGTCACTCGGCACTCGCGTCCCCGTGTATGGGCAGCGAGGACGGGCGCCTTTCGCCCCGTTGGCCGAGGCCTCCGTTTTGCGGGATGCTCGCTGTGCCCGGTGTCTCGGCCGTGGAGGAGAGGGCTTGCAAGTGTTCTAGTGTTCCTGAGAAGGTTGGGGGTGGGCAGCGGCAGAAAGAAATAATAACGGTTGCATGGGCGAAAGGAGTCTGGAGCTCAGGAGCCGAGCGTGCCGCTGTGCCCCTGGCAGTGGCCGAGGTTTCCCGGAGCCGGGGAGCCGCAGCTTTCTGGATCTCCATAGAATTCTAAGTGCCCTTCGGTGATTGTTCCCTTGGGTGGGGACCATCTGAAGAGAGGGAATAGGAGCAGCCTTCTTCTTTGCAGCAGCCCGGGAGCCACTGGAGAAGGGTCAGTGCTGGGGGACGGCTGGGGGAGGGAGGGAGCCTCTGGGACAACTTCCCCCATCACAGCTGCCCCCTGGGCTGGCAGCCTTCACGTAAGGAGCCCAGGGTGAACCGGCATGAGGGAGAGAGGGGTGGGAGTGTGGGTGGGCAACCGGGCTTTTTGGAGAGGGGGATCGATGCCTCTCATGGCAGCGGGGACTGCTGTGGTGGAGCAGTGAGGATGCTCCAATGGAGCCCCTGGCATCTTTGGGCAAGGAGACCGAGGAACTAGAGGAGGGTGCCGTGATCCCACCACGAAGAGCGCCATCTGTGCCGCCTCTCCGATGAGAAGGATTCCCCTTCTGTGGAGTAGGAGTAAGAGCAGCCTCTACCTCACAGAGGAGACAGTGTACGTTCGCGAGCCCTTTGGAAACCTTCGGTTGCTATAAAATGCTGGCTGCTACCACTTAGCTTTCTCCCTCATTATCATCATTAAAGGGAGCGCCTGGGCTGCCTCGGCAGGAATCGCCGCAGAGTTGGGTTCCCCAAGTTTGGGAGAGTTTTTTTTGGCACATGTGATAGAGATGTGTTGTGAAGTTTAATAGTCTCTTATTGCTTGTAAAATCCCTAAGTAGGCTTTATGGGAGGGGACCCAGAACAATGGGAGATGGAGCTTTTCCAGCACAACTGAATTCCCAGGGTTTCCTCAACAGGCTTTTGGAGCGGGACGTGTTTTGCTTCTTAGTTTTGATGAATCCGTGGACTTGGAATGAGATGCTCCACAACCACTTTCAAGGCGGTCGGGGTTTTGCCTTGTTTGGGCAGGACGGGTACTTTACTAAGCAAGGAATCTCCCAGTGTGATGTCTTCCTTCCCTGTTAGAGATCAGCCATTTATCTGTAACCCTAAATCTTAGAGCAGGTGGGGTATACGTGTGTGTGTGTGTGTGTGTGTGTGTGTGTGTGTGTGTGTGTGTGTGTGTGGAGAGAGACAGACAGAGAGACAGAGAGACAGAGAGAGAGAGACAGAGAGACAGAGAGAGACAGAGAGAGACAGAGAGAGAGAGAGAGAGAGAGAGAGAGAGAGAGACAGACAGACAGACAGAGAGAGAAGGAGAGGGAGACAGAGAGAGAGGGAGAGAGAGAGACAGAGAGATAGAGAGAGACAGAGAGAGACAGAGAAAGACAGAGGGAGACAGAGAGAGAGGGAGAGGGAGTCAGAGAGATAGAGAGAGACACAGAGAAAGACAGAGGGAGACAGAGAGAGAGAGAGAGAGAGAGAGAGAGAGAGAGAGAGAGAAGAACCTCTGGTTCTCAGAATAAAATTATAAAATTGTAAACATAAAATATAAGATTATAAAGAAAATAAAATACACGATGTAGTTATCGATCTCTCTGTCTGTATCTATCACGTGTGTATTGGCCCACAGCTACCCGCCAAGGTCTCAGACCCCAGCCTAAGAACCCCTTTCATACAGAGTTGTCTAGGGCCACTGAGTGAATGAATGAATGAAGCATTTATTTATTCCTTACTAGGTCCAAAGCATCCTGCTCAGTGCAGGGGCTACATAGAGAAAAGTCCGATGGTCCTGACCCTTGAACAGCTCACACTCAAATGGAGAGGACCGCACGTGGGGAAGGATTCGGCTCCAAGTCAGGTGGCGACGTCCCATGGTCCTTAGTTAGGGCACGGCAATGCCTGTCCTTTATGCCATTTCCACTGATAAATCCTATCCATTTCTGACATTAAACTACGGAATGATGGCAAGGACTTGGGTGTCAAGGCCTTTCCTTTCTGGCTCTTTGGGAGCTGTGGCTGCGGCCCCTCCGGGAGCAGATGTCGGGCTCCATCTCCACTGGGGCTCTGCAGTCCCCTGACACAGGATAGGAAAGGAAGGATGGACCCCCCCAAGGCTTTTGGGCTGCAGCCATCAGGGTCTGAGGAAAGATGGTGCCTGTAGGTGGTGGTGGCTGGTCTGCAGTTGTTGGTGGCAGTGATGAGTCAGGAGGGTGCCTTCTCCACAGTGATTTCTCCCCGCAACAATGGCTAAAGAAACTGAATTAGAAGCGGGTCTAGTGGTTTGGGGGCTCTGCCCATCCCAAGAATCTGAGGGGAAATAGTGCTCAAAGAGAAAGTGGCGGTCTGAGTCTCTTGGAACATGCTTCTTCCTGCCTCTCTTTCCAATTATAATGAATTATTATTAAGTATTAAACATAATTATGATTATTTATTAATTGTTCATTGATATAATTAATAATAAAATTCTATTTTACATGCATGGGGGTTATTTAAAGCCTAGTGTTAGGAACAATATCCATGCCCGGGGTCTAAAGGCAGCCTTGGCAGGGGAGAGGTCAGAGCGGAGAGTTGACTGAGGATCTTGCAAGGTCATCTCGTCCAGCGCCATCATTTTACGGATTGAGAAGCCGAGTGTCGGCGTGTTGGAGCTCCTTGTCCGGCCGCGGGCCGCTAGCGAGGGTCAGAAGCGGGCTGCCTCCCCAGCGCCTCCTCGTGCTCGGGGCAGCACTCTGTTCCCTGGTCCTCGTTTTCTCCGGAGTCCTGCAACTAGATGGGCATCTCAGATGCCTCCTCTGATCATCGCCAGCTCTGCATCTTTGAGGAAACGTCTTCATTTCCCCAGCAGCCCCTTAGCATTTCTCTGGTGCTGTGGAAATGAGCTCGGCTCCGAGGTGGGAGGGCTTCGGCTCCTCTCCCAGCCCCAACTCCAGGCCTGACTCTGCCAGCATTTCTCTGGTTAACCTTTCTTTTTTTTCTTTTTTTTTAATTTTTTAAACCCTCACCTTCCATCTTAGCATCAATAGTGTGTGTTGGTTCCAAGGCAGAAGAGCAGCAGCAAGAGCTAGGCAATGGGGATTAAGTGACTTGTCCAGGGTCACACAGACAGGAAGGTAGAAAGGTCAGATTTAAACCTCCTGCCTTTGAACCTGGCTCTCAATCCAATGAGCCACCTAGCTGCTCCTCTCCCTGGCTCACTTTTGATAAGTCATTCCCCATCCCTGGCTCCCATATTTTTCATCCATAACATGAATGCTTCAGAGGCCTCTACATTCCTTTCCTGAAGTATTTCCTCAATCTACCCACTCGTAGACATCTTAATTCCATCCAGAAGAGAAAGCAGCTCACCCTGGAAAGACCACCTCTGCTGGGGTTGAGAGGATATGAATTCAAATTCTACCTCTGATCTTTGATTCTTCCTGTGTGACCTTATAGATGTCACTTCACTCCTCAGACCTTAGTTTTCTCGTTTATACAATAAGGAAATTGCCCGGTTACTCTCCAAGGACAGTTCTAGAACCTGTGATTCCCGATTCTCACATGTACAGAATTCCAGATCTTTCGTGTATTAGTTTCACATACAAGAAGGAAACCTTCTCTTAGGACTCCTGAGGACTCACTGTCAAAATATTGGTTTATCAAACAGCTTGTCCTAGGCTACATTTTGGGCATCATGGTTAAATATTACATTTCATATTGTTTTTCCTTTAGAAAAAGTTGATTTTCCCCTTCGAATTTAAAGTTCTTGCCATTGTACATGTCATTAAAGGGTGTGAAGCAATTTCAAAAATGGTGCTTTTTAAATGGAGAGAAGAAAGCTTTTGTTTGAGATGTGAATCATTCAAGTTTTTATCTGGAGTGGAGGAAATGCCTTGTGGTTTTTCTGAATCGATGGATTGATTTAGCAATTGATCGCAAGCTTCTGATTTCTGCTGTGTTCGGTCTGTGGAGCTTATGGGTAGGAAGGCAGCTACGCTCGGTCCAGAGATAAGAGCAGACCCCCAAGATGTGAGGATGAGCCAGCAGCCTTGGCCAAGGAAAGTGTTTCATGATTCTGGGAGGGAATCCTGCCAAGGAAGACTTAAAGGAAGTTTCAAATCAATGCTCGGGCCTTGTCTACAGATACAAATTTAAAGACCAGCCCTTTCCCTTAACACTGGTGATATTCATCTTTACCATTTACCGAAGCTGAGACAACCTTTCCTTCATTTATACCGTATTCACGGGAGTCATTTTCAGTTTTCCTGATGAGTAACCTAAATAGAACTCATTGATTCTTTGAACATTTTAATATATTTTAATATATAATTATATATATATATTATAC
>NW_025390662.1:0-5725 GCF_016433145.1 Gracilinanus agilis | reverse complement strand
GGAAGGAAGGAAGGAAGGAAGGAAGGAAGGAAGGAAGGAAGGAAGGGAGGGAGGGAAAAAAGGAAAGGAAATTTCCTGAAGCTTCAACTTCTTCTGCCTGTAGCTTGGTTTAATTTGTACCAGTCAAGAGTCAGTGACCCAACTAGCAAAATGAAGGAAGCAGACCTTGCTCATCTTTCCAAATGCCCGTACATAGCTATAACATGTAACTTAAGGAAAGCACAAAATTAAAGGTAATGAAAATTTCCTCTTACCTTTCTTATTTTCTGGAAGGCAGATTCTCAGACTTCTCTTATTCTTATTGTTAGACCATGTAAATTCTTGTGGAGGACTACTATGGCAAACTGCATGTTAGCCATACTGGTAGTTTAATTAATTAGACTCTAGGGGATCCTGAACAAATCTTAATTTATTTCTAGCCAGCTTCCTGCCTTTCCTCTTGATCAGAGGCTAGCTTGTTCAGCTCACTTTGATCCCTAATTAACAGATTTATACCAAAGACCTAAAAAACCCAGAAACTTCCCTCAACTCATCCAGGTCCCTTGGACTATTCACAATAAAAGAGATTTGATACCCAGAATTCTGAATATATATATATTCTCAAGAGGAAATAAAGTTGCCCTTCTAGACCTATAAGAACCAGGTCCCAAGAAGAAGAAATAAAGATTCTGCCAAAGTTCATATTAACACCTATGCAGGTAACTGTTCTCCCATTCTGCCCAGCTTCTTACATCTCAACCACTTGTCTGAGACCACTTTTTCCAAGGTCAACAATGACTTCTTTGTAGAGAAATCCAATGACTTTTTTCTCAATGCTTATCCTTCTTTACCTCTTTCCAGTATATCTCTTCCTGGATGTTCTCTTTTTCTTTTTTTTTTCAATTGCTTCTAGGATAGAATACAAGCTCCTTTATTTGGCATTTGAAACCTTTTGCAACCTGGCCCCAAGCATACATTTCCAGGTCCAGCTAAGATGGCTTTCTTGTTATTCCTAAAACATTTCAGTCCAGTTTTTCATTGACTGTCCATGCTAGTGCACTCCTTCCTCATTTCCACTTCTTAGAATCCATTACTTCCTTTAAGATTCAGCTCATTCATTGTCTTCCTTTCTTCTTTCTTTCTTTCTTTCTTTCTTCCTTCCTTCCTTCCTTCCTTCCTTCCTTCCTTCCTTCCTTCCTTCCTTCCTTCCTTCCTTTCTTTCTTTCTTTCTTTCTTTCTTTCTTTCTTTCTTTTTCTTTCTTTCTTTTTCTAGGGAAAACACTTTATCTTTTGTCTTAGAATTAATATTAAGTATCCAGGTCCAAGGCAGAAGAGCAGAAAGGCTAGGCAATTAGAGTGAAGTGTCTTGCCTGGCATTACACAGTTAAGAAGTGTCTGAGGTCACATTTGAACCCAGGACCTCCTATCTCCAGGCTTGACTCTCTATCCACTTAGTCACCTAGGTGTCCCTCAGGCGTTGTTTTCTGCATAAAATCTTTCTTGATCATTCTAGATAGTAGAACCTTTTCTCCTGCAAACTCTTTTGTCTATTTTTGGTATATTTTATATAACCTTACATTTGTATATGTTGTCTTCCCCAGCCAAATGTAAGTTCCTCAAGGGCAAGGACTATTTTCTCTCTTCATATCTCCAGCATTTAGTGTAGGGCCAAACATATAGTAGAGGCTTAAAAAATGCTTGTTGATGTATTGAGTCTCTGGGTTTTGTGACACTTTGTTGTCTTGGTTCTCCTCCCGCATGTCTGACTAGGCTCAGTCTTCTTTGCAGAATCATCAATCATGCCTTGCCTCCAAGGTGCAGATTTATGCAAGAGTTCTGTCCTGGACTTTCTTCTCTTCCCTTCTTCATTTTATTTCTTGATGATCATATCAGTTCCAATGGTTCAGGTACCATCTCTCTGCCTCCCATCATCATCTAACTCCCAAATCTCCATGCTCAATTCTTTTGTCTCCTAAGTTGCATACCACATTTCCAACTGCCTGATCCATAGATAAACTCGAATGTCCCATTGACATTTCTCCATCATATCCCAAATAGAATTCATTTTCTTTCTCCCCCCTAAATCTACACAACATCCTAACTTCTCTTCTTCTGACAAGTATATTTTCTTGCTGAAGTCCCCAGTCTATGAAGGTGACAAGTATTATTGATCCTATCTCCACAACACTTCCCATCTCTCTCTACTCCTAACAGAATCACCATGATTAAGGTCTTCATCACCTCATATCTATATTACAGCTTTTACCTCCCAAATGGTCTTTTGTATCCCAACTCTCACCTCTAAAATTCATCTTCTACATAGTTGTCAAATTGTCACTCCTAAAGCTGACCATGTGACAATAATCAGAAAACTTCAGGAACTCATGATAACTTCTAGGACAGGGTTTCTCAACTTCGTTTTTGTGTCATGGACCCATTTCATAGTCTGGCAAAACCTCCGGACCCCTTCTGAAAATAATGTTTTGCTGCCTACAATCACAATTAAAGATGTCCAAATTTAGCCATTTATTTAGTTCAGTCATGTCTAACTCTTCCTGGCTCTATTTGGGGTTTTCTTGGCAGAGATACTAGAGTAGTTTGTCATTTCCTTCTGCAGCTCATTTAACAGATGAGGAAACTGAAGCAAACAGGGTCAAGTGACTTGCCCAGGGTCACACAATTAGTACATCTGAATGTCTGAGGCCAGATTTGAACTTAGGGAGATGAGTCTTCCTGATGTCAGGCCTGGTACTCTATTCACTGTGCCACCTGGCTTCTCAGTTAGATGTTAGAAAAAAAGATACATTTTTTTCCTATCCAAATTTATGGATCCCCTGAAATCTCTTCATGAATGGTAGATCCTAGATTAAAAACCTTTGCTCTAGGATAACATACAAACTATTTTGTTTTGGCATTTAAAGCACTTTACAATCTGACACCAATTTACATTTCCAAGCTGATTATCTATATTTTTCTTGGTAATCCCTATCCCAGAAAAATTATCCTATACCCCTTTATGCATTTTTTGCCTTTATGTATAGTCCATAAAACATATCTTGAATGCTCTCCCTCTTCACTTTCACCTCTAAGACCTTCCAGCTCCCTTCATTCTTCACCCCAAGTGCCACAAAGAGCATGAGGCTTTTTTCCCTCAGTTATCCATATTCCTCTTAAATTACTATGTGTATGTGTGGGGGAGGGAGGTATCTGTTTATATCTCCCAGTAGAATGAGGGAAGGGACTATTTAATTTGTGTGTGTGTGTGTCTTTAAATCTGCAGCACCCAAAAATAATAACTGGAATACAGTAGGAACTTAATGCCTACATAATTGAATTTCCATTTTCTAAGGATCATGAGAGGAATGGCTAGGTAGCCCAGAGGATAGATCACTGGGCCTGAAGTCAAGAAGATCTGAATTCAAATCTGGCCTCAGACACTTACTAGCTTTGTGACCTTGGGCAAATCACTTAAACTCAGTTTGCCTCAATTTCCTCATCTGTAAAATGACCAGGAGAAGGAAATTGGCAAACTACTCACCAGCCTTTTTGTTAAGGAAAAAAACTAGATGAGGTCAGGGAAAGTCAGACACGACTGAAACAACTAAATGCCACCAACCAATTAAGGTCATAGTATAAAGTATGCTCCATTAGAGCTTGAGTCTCATCAAGAAAGGCAGATCTGTGCTAAGGCACTTGGATTACAGGTCTCTAGGACTAGGACTCAATTAGGTCAGTGCTGCCTTCCCCATCCTCCAAGGAACATCTGTGTGAAGCTAAAAGTATGAACCCTACCCTCATCTCCCCCCAGGTACCTTCTCCAGGAGAACAAGAAACATTCTGGTGACAGTAAAGCCTCAATCATGCCTTGTCACCTTACTAAGCCAAGCACCCTAAATTAGCTAAAGTGAATATTCTTGGGAAATACTTTAGCCACTGGAGGGAAGAGTGGGGGAAAGGCTGACGACTGAATTTCATGTACTTTATAATATTGTCTGAAGCCAGACCTTTATTCCCATTAGGCTGAAAACTTCTTGAGAGCAGGGAATATTTGTTTTTTTGTATTTCTTTGTATCCACAATACTTATCACATATGCTGGCACACATTTTTGTTGTTCAGTCATTTTTCAGGCACATCCAGCTCTTCATGGCCCCATTTTGGGTTTTCTTAGCAAAGATTTCCTTGCCATTTCCTTCTCCAACTCATTTTTGCAGATAAAGAACTGAGGCAAACAGGGTTAAGTAACTCGCCCAAGGTCACAGAGCTAGGAAGTGTCTGAGAGCAGTTTTGAATTCATGAAAATGAGTCTTCCTGATTTTAAGTTCAATGCTTTACCCACTGAATCACCTAGGTGATCTAATACTGGTACACAGTAGATGCTTAATAAATCCTAGATGACTAGCTGACCTTTGAACTATGTACAAACAAAATCAAGCTACTAGCATAAGATATTGAAGTTTCAGGCAACTTTAATACTTCACATAGGGGACAGTGATAAGTATAGTTTAAGGAGATCAAAGAATGGTAAAGAAAGAGAGTCTAGGCTCCTTGAGGGCAGGAATTATTTTGCTTTGTGGTTGAAAAAGCAGAATATCTATTTTCTTTTTTTAATTAATTTTTTTTATTTTTAGAAAAAATTTCCATCTATTTTCTTTAAAAAAAAAAATCCTTACCTTCTGTCTTAGAATTCTATGTATTGGTTCTAAGGGAGAATAGCAATAAGGGCTAGGCAATGGGTTAAGTAACTTGCCCAGGGTCACACAGCTAGGAAGTATCTGAGACCAGATTTGAATCTAGGACATCCTATCTCTATGCCTGATTTTCAATCCACTGAGTCATTTGGCTGCCCCCCAAAATAGCTATTTTCTTTTTTTTCCATTTAATAATTTTTATTTTTTAGAAAAGTTAACATGGTTACATGATTTATGCTCTTACTTTCCCCTTCACCCCCCTACTCCCCCCCCATACCCAATGTGCATTTCCACTGGTTTTAACATGTGTCATTTATCAAGACCTATTTCCAAATTGTTGATAGTTGCATTGGTGTTGTAGTTTCGAATCTACATCCCCAATCATGTCCGCCTCAACCAATGTGTTCAAGCAGTTGCTTTTCTTCTGTGTTTCCACTACTGCAGTTCTTCCTCTGAATGTGGGTAGCGTTCTTTACCATAAATCCCTCTGAATTGTCCTGGGTCATTGTCTTGCTGCTGGTACAGAGGTCCATTACATTCAATTTTACCATAGTATATCAGTCTCTGTGTACAATGTTCTTCTGGCTCTGCTCCTTTTGCTCTGCATCTGTTCCTGGAGGTCTCTCCAGTTCGCCTGGAACTCCTCCAGTTTATTATTCCTTTTAGCACAATAGTATTCCATCACCCGCATATACCACAGTTTGTTCAGCCATTCCCCAATTGAAGGACATACCCTCCTTTTCCAATTTGTTGCCACCACAAAAAGCGCAGCTATAAATATTTTCGTACAAGTCTGTTTATCTATGATCTCTTTGGGGTACAAACCCAGCAATGGTATGACTGGATCAAAGGGCAGGCATTCTTTTATAGCCCTTTGAGCATGATTCCAAATTGCCAGCCAGAATGGCTGGATCAGTTCACAGCTCCACCAGCAATGCATTAATGTCCCAATTTTGCCACATCCCCTCCAACATTCATTACTCTGCCCTTCTTTCATTTTAGCCAGTCTGCTAGGTGTGAGGTGATACCTCAGAGTTGTTTTGATTTGCATTTCTCT
>NW_025390661.1:0-3990 GCF_016433145.1 Gracilinanus agilis | reverse complement strand
CAATATAGAAAATATATGCATACATGCAACGTATAGATATTTTTATATTATAAATAATAAACAATGTATTAATTATTCCTAAAAGCTTTTAAAAAAAAGGTTAAAAATATTTAAAACCCCATATACTATATATATATATATATATATGTGTTTGTATTTGTTATTGTTTTGTCTGTTGTTTGAGGACCAGTGATCTCAGGGCCCCATGCCTTGAAATGTGCATAAATTTAAGTGAGGCCGAGTTGTACAAAGCCCTCAGCTTCACTCTCTCCTCTAGTCACCCAAGTCCAGTGGTAGGACAAAGTCAGGATGACGGGTGACTTGACTGGGCTCATACAGCTATTATGTGTCTGACACTGACTCCGAGTCCCCTTCTCTATCCTTTGCACCACCTCGTTGCCCAACGTGTGTACACGTATATATACATATATAAATATATCATTATAATCATAGAATTAATTTCTCTATACCCATTGATGGTATAACAGAGAATACCAGGCAGCTCCACCGTCTAACAACAGCATGCAGAATAGAGCTCAGAGACTAAACGCAGAGAGCCCGAAATTCACCTCTTGGCCCCAGAGGCTTACTAGCTACAGGACCCTGTGCTGGTCACGTCCCTTCTCTGATCTTTTGTTTCCATAATCATAGCACCGATTTCCCTGGGGATGCTGTGAGGACCAAATGAGGTCATACTTGTGAATTGCTGGGCACAGCGTCAGGCACCTAGGGGGCGCTAGAGGGGCGCGACATGATGATGAGGACGACGAGATTCCCAGCCTGACAAAGCGCTACGGGTGGTATACAAAGCTAGGAGATCCTCACTAGGTTCGGCATCCAGGCAAGCTATTACACTCTGGAAGGCAGGAAGCTGGATTCTCCAGCCTATAGCAGGGACCGTTGGAATAGAGAAATCCTGAATATGTTCGATAAAGACCCAGAGGGCTTGTGGGTAGAGTTTTTTAAGTCTCTTGGAGGGAGGGGGATGGGCGGGCGAGGGTCCGTTTGCACCGTGGCTCAGCCACCAGCTGTTCTAAGCCATGTTTATCTACTTGTCCCGTTCTTCCTTGCGGGTAGGTTGGTTCTATCACCGGAATGTTTCAGCTGGATTCTTTTTCAGATGTCCTCATAGATATCAAGGATTGTTGGTGGCTAGAGGTTTCAGCTTGGGGACAGAAAGACTTGGGTTCAAATTCTGCTTCAGACCCTAGCTAGCTCTGTGACTGGACAAGTCACTTATCTTCTGTCTCCCTCAGTATCTTCATCTGAAAAATGGGCATAGTCACAGTTCTTACCCCACAAGTTTTTGTGAAAATCAAAAGGGATAACAATGTAAAGTGCTTTGCAAACATGAAAATGCTCTGTTGATGATGGTTGTTGTTCAGTCTCATCTGACTCCTCATGTCCATGGTGGTTTTCCATTTCCTTCTCCAATGGATTAAGGTTAAGTGATTTGCCCAGAGTCGGTCACATAGCTAGTATCTGAGGTTGTATTTGAACCCAAGTCTTCCTGATGCCTAGACCCAGTGCTCTATTCACTGAGCCATCTTGGTGTACCATTAATGATATTAGAAGCTTTCAACATGCTTAGAAAAGATTCTTCTCACTCAGAAAAAAACTACATCAGTGTTAAATCTTAGACTAATATTGATTTTCCACAAAATTGATTTTTGCAATCATAGTTTTAATTTAAATTAAATTAAATTAAAAAATTAAATTAAAAAACTACATCAGTTAAATCTTAGACTAATATTGATTTTCCACAAAATTAATTTTTGCAATCATAGTTTTAATTTAATAATATAATATTGTATATTGCTAAATTAAATTAATTTTATTAATTAAAATGTAGCATGAATAAATATTAAATCAAAACAATACCATATTATATATAGTTATGATATGCACTATTATAATAATTGTAATATATTTTATATCATATAATAATATAATTTTAACACTCCACTAAATTTTTTATTAAAATTGATTTTGTATAATTTTTCAACAGAATAGAACAGATAATGAATTATTTTTTCATATTTTTCATTAAGAATTCTTTCGATTCTATAAGTGTTCAGCTTAAAATTATTTCTTGTACTGGGACAGTAAAACAAAGCCTTGTAATAATTATAATAGTTAGCATTTACATAAGACTTTAAGAATCAAAGGACTTTGAAAAGGACTCTTCAAATAGCTCATTTTTATTCTCGCAATTCAAACTTATTATCATCCCTATTTTTCAAATGGCAGAAGTTAAGTGACTTGTCCCAGGCCACCCAACTAATAATTGTCTAGTCAATCATAAGTTCTACAGGGTCATCCATATAATTTAAACAGGGGCCTTCCTGACTCTAGGACCAGGGTTCTCCTCAGTGTGCCACATAGTGGGAACAGGGGGTTCTCGGTAAATTACTTCTTAGAGCTCTAGTCATCTGCTTTAATGAACAACTCTTCTGTTATACTAAAATTTTCTCATGAAGGCTATACCTATAGAATTTTTTAGTTCAGTAATTAAATAGGAGACCATTCCCTATTTTATTCAGCTTTTAGATTTTATTCCTTTTTTTTTTAATTCGGAGAAACCCAATTAATTAACTAATTGAAAGCATTGTCCCATGGCTACAAGATTCATGTTCTTTCCCTTCCCCCCACCCCCTCCCATAGCCGATGCGTTTAGACTTTATTCTAACTACACTTTTTAGGCTTTTTGAGTATATACCTTCTTTTTTGAGTATACAGACTCTTAATCAAGATTTTTAAATAGAAAATTAGGAGAAATATGGTTCAAATGAATTCCTTCTTTTCTCCTTCTGTTGTACCCTGATCATCTGAGCTTTAAAAGACCCAAATCAAGACCTTCGGGGAGCTAGGAAGATATTCAGTGGAGATATATGGGCAAACTATAGCCAAGAACTTCCCAGGGTGTGAAGGTGCCAAGAAGTGGTGAGGATTATATCTTCTTTAATGGGTTGAACACTCTCCTACCCCCTTTCATCTAATTATGGATCATTCCAAGTCTCTGAGAACTAGGGCTTCCTATCCCGTTCCTCTCTAAGCAATTTTCTGATATGGACAATTGTCCACATGGATCACCTACTCTCTTTTTGTAGAGGAATAATAGTGAACAGTCATGAAAAAGTATTGTTGTTTAGCCTCTGGTGACCTAAATTGAATTCAAGTATGAATAAAGAGGCAGAAGATCTGATTTGTTCTTACAGGCTCTTGTAGTTGTCCAATTTTCCAGGATGTTGTCAGTGTCAAATACGAGTGGTCAGATCACATATACCAGCAAGAATCTGCAGTCATCCATATTTCATGTCTTCCTAGTGCTTTTAACAAAATCAATATGTATTTTTAAAAAATCTAATTTCATTGCCACCCATCTGGGACTCTATAAAAGGAAGGGAGAAAGAGAATTTGCATTTCTGACAGAAAAAAGGCCACAGGGACAGGCTGCAATGCTTTGGTGAGTCAAGCTCATTTTTTTTTTCCCCTTCAGCTAATCAATTCATATTAAATCTTGCTCATAAAATCCATGCCACAGAAAGCATTTGTTTGTACTTTAACCATCTGATTAGTCGGTTTGAACAGAGTGATCTAACAAAACATAAAGTTGTTTATAGGCTTTTTTATTTTAGTGTAAATTCTGTCATGTGTTTTCAAAATCTTTATCATGCCATGATATCTCTTTGCATCTTACCTTAGACATTTATCTTGCTGAAATAAAGGCCCTTAATTCATGTATTCAATCATTCATTCCTGCAAGTCTTCATTCATTCATTCACTTCATTCATTTATCATATGTTTACAGAAAGCCAGCTTCAAGCTGTGCATATAATGTGCCAGGCCTTATAGGCTTAAATTGTCTTATAGTTCTTTTCTTTCCACATTTCAGGGTCAAGTTCTGGTTTGATAAAACAACAAATTCCTAACACATTTAGAGGCTTTTTTTCTCAACTGATTTAAAAAAATATATATATATGTATATAT
>NW_025390660.1:0-5056 GCF_016433145.1 Gracilinanus agilis | reverse complement strand
TCCCTCCTTCCTTCCTTCCTTCCTTCCTTCCTTCCTTCCTTCCTTCCGGTTTCTCTCTCTCTCTCTCTCTCTCTCTCTTCCTTTCCCCCTCTCTCTCTCCCTCCTTCCCTCCTTTCTTTCTTTTCCACTCTTTTAGAGATTTATTCATTATTTTTCGTGGGGGAGAGAGATAGGTCTAGATTTGTGATTTCACTGATACAGAGAACTTTTCTATATGATATGGAGACTTTTTCCCACTGGCACCTGTTGATAATTTATCTTCAATCTGTAGTTACAGAGTTGTTTAAGGGAATTAAAAAGTTGTGAATTGCCCAAAGTCACAACTTTTCATGTTTTTATTTTAATATTTTTTAATTTTAATTTTTGTTTTTATGTTTTTAATTTTTTAAACCCTTATCACAATACTATATATTGGTTTTAAGGCAGAAGAGCAGTAAGGGCTAGGCAATGAGGGTTAAGTGACTTGCCCAGGGTCACACAGCTAGGAAGTATCTGAGGCCAGATTTGAACCTAGGGCCTCCTGTCTCTAGGCCTAACTCTCAATTCTCTGAGTCACCTAGCTACCCCCCTAATATGTTTTTAGAGGTAGGATTTGATTTCCCACTCTCACCAATCTCCAACTGCCTCTTCCCACTTCTCTTCTGCCTACCTTCTCCCACCCCCACCCCCATTTGAACTATGAACTAATTTTTTAATCCTCTCTTAGGTTGGAGATGAGGGGGATGTTTTGCCACCAAAGCTGCAGAATGACATTTTGACTTCTCTTGCCCAGGGGAATAATGATCTGCAGAGTAAGTCCTAGAATCCCATCTTCTTCTTCAAATTCACTTTTCTGCTTTGCTTACTCAGCACTCCCAAGTATGCAAGAAAACTTGGGCCTTCAACCCTGAGGCAGACTCTCCTGGAGGGAAATGTCATTCCACTTTGCAAAACCCTAGTCAGGCCCCTCAGTCCCAGGCCCACAAAACTGGTGGGCCCAATGCCCTCGCTTCTGCATTGTCAAATTTTAAATTTGCAATCCTGAGACACACAAGGAATTCAATCTTTGGTGAAGGCTACACCCGCCACACTTTCTGTATAGCCCTGCTTCTTCCTTCTGGGTAGGAGGGACAGTGAATGAACCTATCTTGAAAGGGTTTCTATGTCTTTGCAGCATTGGAGCAGATCAATGAGCATGTCTCAGGTCCTTTCATGCAGTTCTTCATCAGGACTGTGGGCCATTATGCCTCCTACATCAAGTGGGGGCCAGATAGGCAAGGCCACTTCCAGGAGAAATCCTTCTGTAAAGCCCTGACCTCTAAAACAAAACGCCGGTTTGTGAAGAAATTTGTGAAGACGCAGCTCTTCTCCCTTTTCATCCAAGAAGCAGAGAAGAGCAGGACGTCCCATGCAGGTGAGCACTTTCACACCAATGTAAGTTTAGATCCCCTTGCCTGGACCAAGGCCTAGATCAGAGAATCCCTGCATGGGTGTGGAAGGGGGAAGGAAAAAGGAAAAAGGAAGGCAGGATTATGTGAGAAGCCTGGGGTAGGGCAACTTAAACTTTTCTAGGAGGGTGAATGGTAAACATCTGGAAACTGCTCCCTGGTCTGTCCTTTTGAACAGATTCTGCCACTGCTGTCAGTAGGCAGAGGGCCTCATTTCTCTCCATGATTTAGGGCTAGTTTCTGCTCCAGACCCTGGAGGAACAAGGGAGCAATCCTTATTTCTTAGCCTCGAGAGCCCAAATCTCCCATGAGTAAATTCTCTCTATTTTGGAAAATGGCACAGATCAGCCATTTCTACACTGATTCTGTTTCTAACTTTCCAGACTTCAATTTCATACCTTCCCTTCTCTCTCTCCTCTTACT
Source organism: Gracilinanus agilis (assembly GCF_016433145.1). Classification (NCBI taxonomy): domain Eukaryota; kingdom Metazoa; phylum Chordata; class Mammalia; order Didelphimorphia; family Didelphidae; genus Gracilinanus; species Gracilinanus agilis. Next base: position 3,206 of record NW_025390660.1, on the reverse strand, counting down.
TTTCAGCTGTCTTTTATGGGTTGTCTTCTCCATTGGAATGTAAGCTCCTTCTGTCTTAAGAGTTATTAGTAAGACTAAAACTAAGGATTTAAAAAAACAACAACTCCTTGGGAAGAATTTAGGAGGCATCTGCCCAGGATGGGGGGCTGGAGGATGGCTGAATGTTTTCTGTTTATGATCATCAACGTCTGGTTTGTGTGTTGTCTGACGGGTGGATCTGGTTCTACAGGGTACTTCCGACAGAAAATCACTGAATATGAGGAACAGAAGAAACAGAAGAAACCAAAAGAAAAGACTGTGAATAAGTGATGGGGGAGAGCAGGGTCACTACTCAAGCTTACGGCCCAGCTCTGTCTGGAGAGGACTTGGACTCTGTCCTGAGCCAGCGCTGGTTTGGTCTTGGGACCCCGGCATTGTCAGGTTCGAGGATGGGTTCCTTTTGGCAGCCAAGCCCTGTTTCAAGCTGGTACTTGGAGCTAGTACCTCAGGATTTTCATGGGGACCAGCTTTTTCCTTCCTGAGAAGAGATCCCAGGGCTCTATCCCCTTGTTTTCTGGAGGGGATGCCAAATCAGGCGGTGATTAGGTAATAGCTACTGTGACTCCCCTGGGTATTCTCTGTCCTAGAAATTCTGGGCCTGCTGTGTTGCTCCTTCCTTAGGGACTAATATACTCAGTGTCCAGTACTGTACGCACAGAGAACAGCTTTCACCCAGAGGCTCAAACCTTAAAAAAAAACAAAAACCTGTAAGAATGTGAATAAAGATAGAAAATATTGATGTTATTAGGCTTCTTTCATGAGTATCCCGATACAGAGAGACAGACTGACAGTGGGGGAGGTGATAAACTGAACCAGAGTTGGAAAGTGTGGCTTTCCAGAATCATTTCATCCAGAATTATTTGAGGTTCAGCACTTTCCTTTATGCTAAGAGTCACTGGACTTTTGTGTTGATCGACAAAGTAGGTTCCAATGAATCCTCCATTATGCCCCTAGAATTGTTTGCCTTCTTTCTTACCTACATGCACTATCTGAGCCATGGAGTTACAGAGTGTGAGGCCATTGAATGCCAACACTAGTGCAGTAGGCTTCTTTGGAGATGGCACCACCTTGGCTGTGACTGTGGCCAAAGAGTATTAAAGGAAGTCCACAGGAGATTTGTTCCCAGGCAAAGGTCTCAACTAGTGGGTGATAGAAAAGTGGCTTTGGGATCTAAGGACAGGAGTTCATACCCGTCCTCGGTTACTTTGTATGACTGAGCAAGTTGGGTTTTGGGCTTCATTTCCCTCACCTGCAAAATGGGGGAGATAGGACTGGATGGGGGAGATTGGAATGGATGAACTTTAGTACGTTTCAGCTTTAAATCTATAATACTATGAACAGAGCTGGCTCAAGTCTGTAGGACCCAGACTTTAGTGGGGGGCTCCTCAACAATGGGCTCTAGTATGGACCACTGGGGAATGGCAAGGAAGGGACTATTTAAGGTGCTTTCCCCATCATTAATGGTAACCCAAAGTCCATGAGAATGCCAAATCTTAAACACTCTGCTTTGCTCTTGTGCTCACTTACCAGTTTAGTGAGATAGTGGAAGTAAGAGAAAGCTGAGGGTAAGGTACCTTTAAAAAAAATTACATGGGGGCAGCTGGGTAGCTCAGTGAACTGAGAGCCAGGCCTAGAGACGGGAGGTCCTAGGTTCAAATCTGGCCTCAGACACTTCCTAGTTGTGTGACCCTGGGCAAGTCACTTGACCCCCATTGCCCACCCTTACCACTCTTCCACCTAAGAGCCAGTACACAGAAGTTAAGAGTTTAAAAAAAAATACAGAAACAGTGAACATTCATGGAAAACAAGAAAATAGAAGGGAGATAAGGCTAACAACATTCATTTTCATTGGGTTGGGGAAGGGGTAAGCTAATATCCCATTTCCCCATCAATTAGCCAGTCTCTATTTTTGGATACCATTTTGTGATTGACCTGAAACAAGCCCAGTTCAATTATTAAGTGTTTCTGTGTTGGTCTTTCTTCTAAAATAATAGGGTCAAGTTAAGAGCTGTAAGTGATTTTAGAGAACAGTTCATGCAACCTCTCATTCTATAGGAAAATCACCTCTTTAGCAAATGACAGGTCATTCATGCATGCCTGGATGCTCTCTGTGTATGGAGAACTGACTTTGGAAATAATCACCCTAGATTTTCTCTGTGCTGTCAGTCAATAAACACTTATTAAGTGTCTACACGTGTACCAGGCACTGTACCAAGCACTAGTAGGGAAACAAAGAAAGGGAGAAAACAGACCCTTATTCTCAGGGAACTCACTGTCTAATGGAAGAATAAGTTAGAAACAGGAGATATTAGAGATAATAAAGAGAGGGAAGGCACTAGAATTAACCTCAGGCTGTTTTTACTAGAGAAGGTAGGATTTTAGCAAGAATTGAAGGAAATCAAGGAAACCAGGAAGTAAAGATGAAGAGGGACAACCTTCTAGGAAGGGAAGGCAGCCAGATGGAGAACTTTGTCTCAAAAACAGCAAGGAGTCAGTGTCACTAGATGGAAAAGTAAAGGGGAAGCAGTAAGGGGTATAAAGCTCAGAAAGGCTATGAAGGTATTTGAATGTGCAACAGAAGATATCATTTTTGTTTCTAGAGGTGATAGGGAGCCGATGTATTTTTATTGAGTAGGGGGAGTGACAAAAGTCACACCTACACTTTAGGAAGGTCCCTTAGATGGCTGACTGGAAGATGGACTGGAGTGAGGAGAGACTTGTGTTGGCAAGGCCAGCCAGAAGACGATTTCAGCCAAGAGGTCACGAGGGCCTGCACTAGGTAGGTAGGTGGTAGGTGTCAGAGGAGAGAACTAGATGTGAAATGTCATGAAGATGAAATTGAAAGGCTAGATAAAGTGGGTAAGGACACCTAGGTCGTGAGCCTGGGAGAATGGAAGGAAGGTCACCCTGGACAGTAATAGGGAAATTCAAAACAGTGGAGGGTTTGGGGGAAAAGATACTATGTTTTGGATATTCTGAGATACACATCCCCCACTGGGGGACAAATAGATGCCAGGGCTGGGGACACAGGGGTATAGTGGGAGGCTTCTCTTCCCCCTTCCCCTCCCCATGGGGCCATTTCAATGGATTTCATTTTATTAAATCATGTTTCTTTATGGAGATGGACAGAGCTATCTGGGTTCTGCCCCCCGTACCCCCTTCTATCC
>NW_025390659.1:0-3461 GCF_016433145.1 Gracilinanus agilis | reverse complement strand
AAAATGATTTTATATTATAAAACAATTTTATATATTATAAAATATGGTAAACATTTAGGTTTCAGTTTTGGGGAGGGAATTGTGCCCAACAAATGCAAACTACTATTCTAAAAAAATCTAGTTCTGCTGATTTGGAAACTTGGATCTGGCAAAAACCTACCTTGGAGTTAAGGGAAAGTGGTCAGGGGAGCATTTATCTAATTATTATAGCTTTTTCCTGGCACAAAAGACCCAGGTATACTTTGTGGGGTTTCCCTCATTTCTTTCTCTGGTTTTTCTGCTGGTTCATGAATGTGTAACTCTGACTAAGACTCTAAATTTAGTCTGTCATTTTTCACTGCTAATGTTAGATATTTAAAAGAATCTTTTAAGTGAATCCATTTGTTGTGTTGAATAAACTCCTACAACTTGTTTTGTAAGTTATTTTGTATGTTGGATCTACATAGGATATAGAACTGAAAGGGATTTTGGAGATCCATTCTGGCCCCTTTATTTTAGAGTCGGAAACGGAACTCTAGAGGAGCTAAGTGACTTTGTCAAGGTCACACGGATAGTAAGTAGGAAAGCCAGGTTTTGAATGTGGGTCCCCAGTCTCCAAATCAGAGCTCCCTTACCATGCTAAAGGTGCTAATTAAAAATTTTTAAAATTAAGTTTCATTATTACTAAAAAAATTAGCACTAGGATTTATTTTCTTTCCATCATACTTACTTCCTACTCCCAACCCTCACAGGGGGAAAAATGTAAAAATAAAAACTCTTATTAAAAATTCTTATAATAAATGTGCATAGTTAAGGAAATAGATTTCTTTATTGGCCTTGTCCAAAAAAATGTCTCATGTCCATTCCCTGTCAGGGAATGGGTAGAATTCTTCAGATTCAAGTTTTTAAATCTTTCAGAAATGCTTTTACAATGTCGTCTTTATAGTAAAATTGTTTCTTGTTCCTGTTCACTTTACAGGCCTTTCCCGTTTTCTCTGAAACTGTCCCTTTTGTCATTTCTTATGTCACAAAGGTATAATAATAAAAACAACAGCTAGCATTTATATTTCTATAGTGCCTACTACATGCCAGGCACTGTGCTAATTACTTTATATTATCTCATTTGACCCTCACAACAACCCCAGGAGGTAGATGCTGTTATTGTCTCCATTTTACAGATGAGGAAATTGATACGAAGAGGTTAAGTGATTTACCCAGGGTCATACAGCTAGTAAATATCTGAGCAGGGATCTTCCTGACTCTAAGCACTATGGTGCCATGGAGTTGCCTCTATTATATTTATATATGATAATTTTTCAGTCATTCCTCAACTGAAGTTAGTTTTCAGATCTTTACCATCACAAAAGAGCAGCTAAAAAACTTGTGTTGCTGTAGCTCCTCTGATCTCTTGGATATATCTTACAGTCAGAATATTATGCCAGAAATCCAAAATGAGTTATCTTGCTGTAGCGTCACACAGTGACGGCACAGTTTTTATTTCACCAGCTTTAGCCATTTCAAACTCTTGGACCCTTTCTTATACTTGGTTTCTACTTTAGTCTTCCTATCAGCATCTACTGTTTTTTCTTTAACCTTTTTTGATTTTGGCACCAAACTTTGGTAAGAATATGGAATGGTATAATTTTCTCCTCTTCTTACTGTGGCTTTAGGGAGACAAACTCCAAAGCTAGTATTGTAAAATTAAAGTGCGATACTGCTAGTAATATTATTTGAGCTGAGAGGAATTATAGATATTTAGGTACTACAATCATTTAAAGCTGTTAGATTGGTCTTTAGAAATATATATTAGATAGAAATTTAAATCTACATTCTTTGGAATAACAGGGAGAAAGTGATTGTATAATATTTGAATCAGAGTATACTATTAAACATTTGCAACTAATCTTTAAGATGGAAAACATTGAAAAAAACCATCTTTGATTTCAGGGTGATTAAAAAAAATCCCTTATATTCTGAAAATTTCACAGTCATCACTAGATTTTTAGAGTTTTTTTTGTATTTTGACCACTTTATAATTTCTCTTTTGCCACTCCATGGTTCACTTGCTCATATGTTTTTAGATATTTTGATTTGTTAAAGCTGAGTTTCTGAAAACAACAACAACAAAACTCTAATTTCTAGGCTGAGTTTTAGCCCCTTCTTGTTTTGTGCAGACTTTTATTTAAAAAGAGTTTTCTAACATTTTTCCATTTTCGTTTGTTACAATTTTGTTTTGCATATGCCCTGGAAGAAGAGTTGCTGTTGGATTTAGCTACCTTTTATTGTCTATGGTTTGGCTGGACAGGAGGCTATCACACATCTTCATAAAATTGTGAAAAATCTTCAAATTATATCCCAGGCGTAGAGTGTGTGTTGCCCATGTGGTTTATGTGTGTCCACGTAGGTCTGCTTAGACGTGATTCTCTTAAGATCTCCTTTGCCCACCCTGCTAGGAGGGGAGCAGAAGGTTGAGGCCATAAGGCTGGCTGCTCTTCTCTCCTCAGAGAGGAGGTACTGTGCTATCATTAAACGTCACCCTAAAAATTTTAATATAGGGAAAATAATTTTGATGTTCAAGTCACTTTTCTGATTGATATCTCTTAATGAGAGGAGTTCCCCAAGATTTATATATATATATATATGTTTCCAAAGGCTTGCCTCTCTTTACATCAGATGCCAGTTACAGAAAAGAAATATAATGAATAGCAGATAAACTCAGTTTGTTCTAGCTAATGGTAAACAGAAATCAGAGAAATTATACACGTTAGACTATAACAGGAAATTCAGAGTAAATGAGTTGTCCCATTTGGAGCAAGTTATCTCAGCTCTACCAACTGAGTATCGCTGATCTCACCCAAGGGAAAATTCCCTAAAATCTCTAGTGTGTTTCCCTGGAAATAGCTGCCACTCCTAGGATTGCTGGTTTCTCGCAGAATCCCTCTTTCTCATCAGAGATCTCTCCCTGAAGAGAACCCGGAATCATTTGGGTCATCTTTTGAAGCCAGGAGCTCTAAGATCTCTCCTCTCCCAAGATGTCTCCTCTTATAACTCTGTCCCTCAGGCAGGCATGGAGAATTGAGTAATTCTCTACCCAAGAGGAGTCTTTGTGAAATGGACTTAACTTAGGGTTACACGAGTATAGGAATGAAACAGGCTATGAACATCCCCTTCTTTTTATTCGTCCTGTGACTAGAGAGGAAGTTTTATTTTTTATTTTTGGACAAGGCTGAGGTACTGCTGGTGGAAGTGGATGTCCCATCTGGTAGGGACTATGACTGCCTTAGAAGAGCTGGATTATGCACCAGGGGTAGACCAGAGAGGAAGTTTAGATGGTAATTTCAATAAGCCTGGGCAGAAGCAACGTCCAGGAGAAGTTTATTTTTTATTTTTATATTTTATTTTATACATTTTATAATTATATATAGAAATTTATATATCATATATGATGCAATCATATTATTTTATATTATATAAAATGTAGT
>NW_025390658.1:0-8765 GCF_016433145.1 Gracilinanus agilis | reverse complement strand
TTTAAATTAAAATTATATATTATAAATGTAATACAATATATTACATATATTTATGAAACTATATATTATATTTTATAAAATTATATATAGTTATGCTTTCAATCACCAAAGAGAAATGGGGATATGGGCTTGTATGATTTGGTTGTATCCTATAAAGCCTTGGTGAATTGTCACCTATGTTAGTTGAGATGCATTACCTTAACTTGGCAATATGAAAGCCATATTCATTTGGGTCCATTCAGACTCTGATTCAAAAGGCAAGGTAAATATTCTCTCTGGCTATTAAAGACCTATGATACCATTCTTCTTACTTAAAGGACAAATCTGAACTTTTCTGTATTCAAAGACCCTCTTCAATCTGATTCAAATTGATATGTCCAGTCCCATCTTTCCATTACTTTCTAACATGACTCCACCAATGTAGTAGCTTTGCACAGTGCCATAGAAAGCACCTAATAAATGCTGGGGGTTAATAAAAATGATGATGATAGGTAAGTAAATGGAAATTGTAGTTTCCTGGCTCTGGACTAGGAATCAAGGATTTGGGTTTAGTTGCAACTCAGGGCCTCTATAAAATGAAAGGACTTGGATTGGATAACTCTTAAGGTCTTCAATTTGCCCACACAGTCAGTATACTCAGGTCTTTTGACTCTAATTCCAATGTTCTTTCTACTATGCTTCACTGACAGTTGGCCTAGAATCAAAATTTCTTAGCCTGTGGTCTATAGATTCTGGTTCTATAGATAGATTTCAGGGGGGTTATGAGTCTAGATGGGGGGTGGGGTGGGAGGGAGGTGTGGAATCACATCTTTCTTTTCACTTGCCTCAACTGAAATTTAGCATTTTCTTCAATTATTTCAAAACTTGATTCTGAGGAGTCCATAGGTTTCACTGCACTGCCAAAGGAGTCCAAGACACACCAACACAATTCATTGTTTTGGACTGGGAGTTAAAAAAAAAATCAATGTCCAAGTAATCTTGGAGCTATAAAGAAACCCTAGAATTCATAATTCATTTAAATCATTGCCTTATCAACAGACACTTTGGAGAGTCTAATGACTGTTAGAGGAATGGGAAGGGAACCATTTAGACATTACTCTCAATGGTCCAGGCACTGTATTCTAACTGCATTTTATAACATTATCTCATTTGATCCTCACAACTACCCTGAGAGATGTGTGCTACTATTATTCTCATTTTAAAATTAAGGAAGTTGAGGCAAGGAGACATTAAGTGATTTCCCCAGCTAGGACTCAATTTGAACTCAGGTCTTCCTGACTCCAGGCACTGTATTGTCAGCTGCTGCCTCCCAGTGTTTTTTAAGATGTCTAAAAAAATGTAGAGACTACTAGTTTCCTCGGGATCAGAGAGGAGTCTTTGCCCAGAATTTTGATTCACTTTCCTTAGCGGTTTTAGCAGCTCCCTATAATTCATTGTGGACAGCTAGGTTGCCCAGTGGATAGAGCTCCATCCCAGAATCAGGAAGACTCATCTTCCCGAGTCTGCTCTCAGACACTTCCTAGCTGTGTGACCCTGGGCAAATTGCTTAAACTCTGTTTACTTCAGCTTCCTCACCTGTAAAATGAGTTGGAGAAGGAAATGGAGGGATGGCTGTACAAGTTGTGGCATAAGATTGTAATGGAATACTATTGTTCCATAAGAAATAATGAAGAAGATGATCCCCCCCAAACCTGGAAAGACTTAAATGAACTGATCCAAGTAAAGTGAGCAGAACCAGAAGAATGTTGTACAAGTAGCAACAATAACACCCGATGATCAGCTGTGAATGACCTAACTATTATCAGCAATGCAAGGATCCAAGACAACTACAAGGGACTCATGACAAAAAAAAGACTGTTCATCGCAGTAGAAGGAATTGATGAAGATGAAGTCTGAGTGTAGATTGAAACATACCGTTCTCTATGAACTGATACAAGGCGAAGTGAGCAGAATCAAGAGAACAATGTATAAAGCAACAGAAATATTATACAGTGATCAACTGTGAAGGACTAAAGCCGTATGGGCAAAGCAAGTCTCCAAGTTAACCATAAGGGACTCATGAAGAAAATGCTCTCCGCAACTAAAGAAGGAACTATTGAAGTCTGAGTGTAGATCAAAGCATGCCATCTTCCACTATCTATCCCTCATGAGATTTCTATTGTGTGTGATATGTGTTTTCTTTCATGAGATGAGCAATATGGAAATATATATTGTGTGAAAGTACAGATATAACCTATATCAGACTATTCACTACCTTGGGGAAGAGGGAAAGGTAGGGAGGTAGAAAACTTGATTTCCAAAATGTCAGAAAAACACACCATTCTTCACTTTATTTCCTCCATGAGTTTTTTTTCTAGCATAAGCAATATGTGTCTTCTTTTACAACATAATATGGAAGTATATATTATATGATATATTTTTACAACAAATATGGAAGTATATGTTATATGATAAGACATGTACAACCTATATCACATTACCTGTTATCTTGGGGAAGGGGAAAAGGTAGGGGGGAGGGAGAGAACATGAATCACAAAATGTCAAAAAATGGTGATTAAAAACTGTATTGATATAGTCTGGAAAAAATTGAAAATTATAAATATTTTTAAAAGAGAAGGAAATGGCAAACCATATCCAGTATCTTAGACAAGGAAGCTCCAAGAGGAATCATAAAGAGTCAACCACAACAACAACAATATAGTACGTTGTGCCTTACCACCATTCCTTCACCAAATGCCATCTCGTACTATTCATACTAATACAGCATCTTACTGCTTCCTGTAGAAACACCTGCTCAATGAATTTATAATGCAGGAACTCTGCCAAGGATTTCAGATTGTTTCCTGACCTCCAGGGTAACCAGTTTCACTTCTGACCTATTTCCAAAATGATCAGACCTTAGATATGGAAGATATAGAAGATATGGAAGACCATAGATATGCTAGAAATCAATGAGTCCAAATCATTGAGTCCACTCCATCCTTGATGGCAAAACCCTGGCTCTGAAACAACTGAACAATAAAATGGGGATAATAATAGTGCCTACCTCACAGAATTGTTGGGAGGGCCAGATGAGATAATATATGTAAAGTACTTTCCAAACCTTAAAGTATTATATAAATGTTTAAATGTTCTTGTTATCATTGTCATCAGCATCATCCTACTTCCTGAGCTCTGTTTTGAAGTCAGCCCTCCTCTCAACCTTATCTCAAACATTCAGCTCAAAAGCTCCTTGCTCTACTGTGCATTTAAGTGACTTGTGAGTTGGGACATGGATTCTCCTTGTCCTAAGTAAGGCTGTAAACTCCCCTTAGAAGTCATTCTAAGGACCCTTCCAGCTTTAATATTCCACAAGTCAGCCTAGTATAAAGGATAGGGTCTTGGATTTGGAGTCAGAGTACCTCTGAGTTCAAGACCTCATTGTGCTACTTATTGCCTGTATGACCTTGGTAAAGTCATTTACCTTGCTGAACCTGTTTCCTTATCCATAAAAATGAGGCTAATAATATTTGTACTCCCCAACTCATATGTATCTTATAAAGAAGTCATCTTATAAAACAAAAATGTCATTTAAATGTAAGTGAATATGATTTTGGACACCCTGAAAAACATCAGGAGGACTTTATATGGGACCTAACACAGGTCTGTCAAAGGAAGCTCTCCAACCTTCCTTTTCCTTTCCTTTCCTCTTTTTTTTAACCCTTATCTTCTGCCTTAGAATTACTACTAAATATAAGTTCCAAGGCAGAAGAGTCCACTATTGACTTTGCCAAGCAGCAGGAAGACCAAAAGGCTAGGCATTCAGGGTTGTCACACAGCTATAGCATCTGAGACCAGATTTGAACCCAGTACCTCTACGGCCCTGACTCTCTATCTACTGAGCCACCTAGATACTCCTCCAAGTCTCTTTTTCATAAGAATAATTGTTCTCTTAATAGAACCCCCTATAACGATGGCTAAGATCAGCACTGGACAAAGGAAAATTACTTATTGCCTCTGTGAACTTGGGCAAGTCATTTACCCTAAGGTGACAAAGCAGATAGAGCTAGACTTGGAACATCTGGGTTCAAAACCTTTTTGAGATACTTTATTGGCTGTCTGGTTCTGGGCAAGTCACTTAATTTCTCTCCAGTTTCCTCATCTGTAAACCCTTACCTTCTATCTTAAAATCAATACTGTGCATTGGTTCCAAGGCAGAAGAGCAGTAAGGACTAGGCAATTAGGGTTAAGTGACTTGCCCAGGGTCACTTAACAACTGTCAGCTCACAGCTAGGAAGTTCCTGAGGCCAGATTTGGACCCAGGATCTTCCTTCTCTATGCCTGAGTCTCTATCCAATGAGCCACCTAGCTGCCCCCTTGATGTCTTTCTAATGTCCTTCCTATTTCTAAACCTAGGATCCTGCTACCTCACTAGTGTCAGTTTCCTCATCTGTAAAATGAGAGGGTTGGACTACAGGTCCTTTAGGTTTCCTTCCAGTTCCTATGATCTCATTATCTAAACCCATTCTTTTGTGTTTAGTTGGAACTCCTGTGGGTTTATCCCCACTTCCCACCTGGCCCCAGGAAGCCCAAGCTACACTGCTTGTGAGGGTAAGGTACATTTTCTCATCCTTTGCCTATATTCCCCATCAAGCTAGAGGTAGCTTTGGCAGTTAATGCAACATCCCCCAGCTGCTTTTCCTGGTCTTCCTGCTGCCTAGCAAAGTCAATAGTTTCTCTCCTTTTTCCTGGAGTAGAGCTGACTCACCAGCCTGATGCTGTAGGCCAGCCCAGTCTATGGAGGGGAAACTGCTATTAGTATGCAGGGCAGGTACCCAGGATGGAGCTGTCTCTATGCAACAGCTCTTGATCTACTTCTCTGATTAATGTGGCTCAGGAGAGAGCGAGAGCGAAAGCGAGAGAGTGTGCATGTATGCATGTGTGTGTGTGTGTGTGTGTGTGTGTGTGTGTGTGTGTGAGAGAGAGAGAGAGAGAGAGAAAGAGAGAGAGAGAGAAAGAGAGAGAGAGAGGGGGGGGGCTGAGAGGAAAGAAGAAGGGAGGGGAGGGAAAGAGAGAGAGAGAGAGCAAGCAAGAGCGAGAGTCAGAGAGGAAGGAGAGAGAGCAGAGAGAGAAGGAGGGGAATGAAGGGAGAGGGAAGAGAGAGAAAGAGAGACAGAGAGAGAGAAAGAGAAAGAGAGAAGAGGAGGGAGAGAGAGATGACAGGTTGGTTTGTTTTTCTGAATGTTCAGAACATAGGCCAAGAGTTTATTAGCATCTCAACTCCATCTTTCCATTGCCTGCCGGTTAACCACCATTCTTTAAGTAATTGCAAATGAAAATGACTGAGGCCTTGGCAAATCATAGAAATAAATTACTTGCTAGCATTGCTGCAGTGTGGCTATTTGGGGTTGGGGGGTAGGCAGGGAAGAATGCTTTTCATGAGAGATTCTCCCCTCCCCTGCAAAGACAACCATGATTGCATCATATTGAAGTGAGAAACTTTTTCACTGTCTCCTTTTTGAGGATGGAGACATGTATATCCGTGTACATGTATATCAATGCATCTCTACATCTGTGTATCACTAGTTTGGTGTATGTATTGACAACAGTTATTTAGAGGAGGATATGACGGAATTTGGAGTAAGAGCATTTTAGTTTAAATTCCAGCTCTAGCCTGTATATATAAAATTGGGCAATTGAGTTTACCCCAATGGACTTTACTTTCCTCATCTGTAAAATGAGGAGGTTGGCCTAGAATCAAGATTTCTTAACCTGTGGTCTATAGATCCCAAATCTATGGAGAGATTTCAGGGGGTTTGTGAGCTTATATGGGGGGGAGGTCCTATTTTTTCTTTTCACTACCCCCAAACTGAAATTTAAATTTTCTTCAATGATTTAAAAGCATGATTCTAAGAAGGGGTCCATAGGCTTCACCACACAGCCAAAGGAATCTGTGACACCAAAAAGATGAAGAACTCCTGGGCTAGATGGTCTCTGAGGCCCCTTTCAACTCTAAATCCAATGATCCTAAGGACATTATGCATTAGTCTAGTACCTTAAGCAATTAAGCAATTAATTAGTCTAGCAATTCACCCATTGGTTGCTGTTTTATAACTGTTTCTTTCCAAGAAGACATCAGCATTTGATATATAACTTGTCACTTATGCAGGTAAAACCACATAGCTGACTGCTGAAATTCAGCATCAGCCATTTAATATTCCTACATTCATCAGCTACTATAGTGAAAGGGAATTTTTATTTTCCATGCATTGGTATCCATTTTTAGTCTCTGAAAGTCTAATGGAAATGTCTCATTTTAGATTTTGGCCAGTACATGGGCCAGTACATCTTAAAGCAGAATGTAAAGGAATCTTTAAAAAGCATAGAACATAGAGAGTTTAATTTATTCCTTTTCCTTGGTGTGAGATTTCACCATCTGGGGCAGGGGCAACCTTTCCTGGGCTGCTTTGTTTTATCAGTGTGGGTGATTGGTTGTTTTGTTTTTTTTTTAAAACCTTTACCTTCCATCTTAGAATCAAAACTAGGTATTGGTTCCAAGACAGAAGAGTGGTAAGGGCTGTGCAATGGGGATTAAGTGACTTGCCCAGGGTTTTGTGTCTAGGAAGTGTCTGAAGCCGAATTTGAACCCAGGACTTCTCTTCTCCAGGTCTGACTCTCAATCCACTGAGCCACCTAGTTGCCTCCTGGTGATTATTATTTTTTTTTCTTGAGTCATCACTTTCCTTTTCTAAGCCTCAGGCTCTCAACATTAAAATTGGGATAACTCAAAAATGGCTCTGCCTCCCAGACTTGCTAGGAAGAAAGAAAACTGATCTCCGAGATTGGAAGATTTGAATTCAAGTCTCCACTTCACACCTAACTAACTTGTTCCTTTAGGCAAGGCACTAAATCTACTTAAGCCTCAGTTTCACCATTTGAAAAATGGAGACAATAATTCTTTTATTACCTATCTAAAGGGTTATTGTGAAGCTCAAAGATTCATTGGAAAAGATTTGGAGTTGGAGGACCTTATCACTTACTAGAAAGTCTCTCAATGACCTTGGAAAAGTCACCACTTCTCGGGACCTCGGTTTCCTTATCTGTTCAATGAAGAGATTGGACTAGTTTATCTCTGAGGTCACTTGGAGAGTTTAATCTTTGAAGCTCTAAAGGCTTTGTAACCATCCGGTACCACGTAACCGTGACCTCTCATCACAAAACCTAAAGTAGCAAAACCTTTTTTCAACAACGTAGGGCTTGTACCTGCTCTAAGCATGCCTCTCCCCCATCACCTTTCATCAGATCCCCCGATTTGTCGTTGCTTTAACAGCAATTAGAGGGACGAGCGGCAAAGGGAAGAAAAAGACAGCCATTTCCCGTTGCATATGGTTTGTCAGAAATCAAACCTCCCGAGCTGGCCAACCTGCCAAGCGTTATCCCCTGAGCTCAGCCCAGCTTTGAAGAGAGTGAGCGATGGCTGCTAATTGCAGATCCAGGACGAGGAGCTCGGAGGAGGCAGCCGGGAGGCAAGGAGAGAAATCATCTTCTGATGCGCCAATTACCCATCAGCTGGGACATAATTGCAGAGTTGCCATTCCGGCTGCTGGAGGTACCAGGCCTTCCCCCTCATTAATCAACGATAATCCAGAATTATGACCCTTAATTATTTGCAAAGATGCTTATGCACACACACTCAGGCACGAACACAGACACAAGTAATTGATAATCAACCGTGTAATTCCAGGCAATAATTCTGTCCAGGGATGGGCAATCGACATCATCCACCCTAGATGCTGAATGAAGCCCCCAGGCACCCGCAGCCCTGTGACGGGCTTTCCAAGGTGAGACGGCTGCCTGCGAGGAAAGCTAACACCCCTGGAGAAAGCTGTCTACGCCTACCTCCGAGGCTGCCTGTGCTTTCAGGCCCCCTCCCCAGGCACCTGGCCCTCTCTTGCCTGCTGTGATCTCCAAGAGGCCCCCTTAAAAGCTCCTCTTATATCCTGCCTCTTTCTGGAAGTTACCCATAGAGCACAGTAGCTATATAGTGGGAACAACAACAACAATAATAATAATGACTGTTATCATATTATCATAATAATAGTGAGAATGAGAATAGTATATTGGATTATTATAATTGCTATATTAACAATTGTATCATATTAAATGAGTTCTATATTTTATATATGACATAATTATATAGTGTATATTCTGTGTGTGATATAATCATATATTGTATTATATAGGATATAGGATATACTTACATATTGTATTTTATATAATTATATATTTGCACACAATGTAATTATATCATATATAATTGTATATTTTATAATGATATAATAATATCACATGCAATATATATTTCATATAGGACATAATTATATCAATACATTTATATACTTTATATAGGATATAATTATATCACATGCAATTATATATTTCACATAAGATATAATTATATCACCAGCTTCCCAGCTTCCACCCAACCCCATTCCCCTATTTTACTTACCCTGAAGCTCTTCAGCTCCCCTATGTGTTGTCTTCCCCCATTAGACTGTAAATTCTTTGTGGACAGGGATTATGTGTGTGTTTTTGTTTTTGTTTTTTTGCTTATATTTAACACATAATCATTGTTACCTGTTTCCTTCCCTTCTCTTCCTTTCTCTTTCTTTTCTTTTCTTTCCTTTTCCTATCTCCCTTTCTTCCTTTCTTTTGTTCTTTCTTCCTTTCTCTTTCTTTCTCTTTCTCTCTTTCTTCCTCTCTTCCTCTCTTTCTCTCTCTCTTTC
>NW_025390657.1:0-2716 GCF_016433145.1 Gracilinanus agilis | reverse complement strand
CCGGCTCCCCCTCCCTGGGCCAGCTCATTTCCGTGTTGGTTTTGATTTCTCTTCCCGACGCTTTCAACTCCCCGCCGCCTCCTCCGGACACGTTATAACGAGGAGCCGGGGGACCGCCCGCCCGCTCCCTCCCAAGCCCTCCCCCCGCTGCTGCCAACCCTCAGTTTCCCCCTCCCTTGTCTCTCTGCCTCAGTCTCTGTCTCTGCTTCTCTTTGTTTCTTGCTCTCTGCCTCAATCACACTGTCTGTGTGGCTCTCTTTCCAGGGCCTGCCTCTGTGCTTGGGTCTCCATTTCTTTCTCGTCTCCCCGTCTCTGCTTCTCCTAGCCTTCTCGCTGTCTCTCTTCCTTTCTCTGCGGCTGGCTCTGGCTCCCTTTCTCTGCCTCCATGTCCCCGGCCATCTCTGTGGCCATCTCGGGCACTGTGTTCCCCCCCCCCTTCAGTCTTTCTGTGTCTGTCTCCCCACTTTCTTTCCACCAGCTCTGGCTGTCTCTGGGTTCCCTACTTATCTCGTCCTCTCCTTGGAGTTCTCGTGGCTCTATCTTCCTGCCTATCTCTGCCAGCGTGTGATCTCTTTTCCGTCCAGTCTGTCCCCCTGTCCCTCTTGGGCTTCTCGGTGGGCATCTCTCGCCTTCCCGTCTGCCTGTGCACGTCTCTTCCCTCTCCCATCCGTTTGTCTGTTTCGGAGCCTGTCTCTGTCTCCCCCTCCATGTCTCTCTGTCTCTCCGCTGGGCTCCCCGGGTCGGTCTCTGTCTCTGTCTCTGTCTCTGCCAGCTACTCCCACCCCCAGCCTCTCGCTTTGATCTCCCTCACGCCCCCGGCTCCCCTCCAGCCCCATTGATTCCCGATCGACCCAGAGGAGCAGGAAGGAGCCTGGGGCAGCCCGGCATCGCCTAGACGGAGGGTCCAGCCAGGATGGGGCAGAGAGCTGGGATGGGAGAGCAGAGAGCAGGGGCGCAGCGGCCAGCCTCTCTGTCTGGCCTGTCTCTCCGGCTTCTGGGAGGCCGGGCTGCTCTCGCCTTCTCCCGCTCCCCGTCTCGGCCCCGGTCACCCCGGCCTCCCCCTCCTCCCCCAGTCCAGGGCCGAGCCTCCCGCTTTCTCCTTGCCCCCCTCACTCTGCTCTGGCTCACTCACGGACGGGGGCTTCGGGCAAGTTTTAATTTTTAATTTTATTTTGCTTCCTCTGCCCCCCCCACCTGGCCCGCCGCCCCCAGCACAGAGAGGTGCGTGTGTGCACAGATTGGACACACACAGAGAAACCCCCCACTCCGCAGTCACACACACGCGCTTAGCTGCAAGCAGCACACAACCGAGGCACACGCGCTCACGAGAGGAGCCGGCGCCCCGCTCTGCTCCAGCCGAGCCCCACAGCCTGCTGCTGCTGCTGCTGCTGCTGCACAGCGTCTCGTTGTGGGGGCCCCCAGCCCAGGCCTCTGCCTCTGCCTCTGGGTCCCCTGCTTCCCCCCTTCCCCTGCAGCTGGGATTTAACCAGTTGTTTTGATTCCTTAAAGCTCCCGCAGCTGCCTCTGGAGCTGCCTCGGGCCGGCTCCCTCCTCCCCAGCCTCCGCCGCCCTCGGACCCCTCCCTCTCGCCTTCCCTCCCTCCCTCTCCCCCCTCCTCCCCGGGACACTGTCTGCACAAGTGGAATGAAAATTGATTTTTTTTTTTAAATTTCATATCGTCTCCGGGCTGAGTCTAAGAAGGAGGCACCGAGCCCCGGCCCAGGCCCCCGAGCCACGCACAGCCACCCGGCACACGCGCACACTCACACACTCACCCTCGGATCCACGGAGCTGCACACACACACACACACACACACACACACACACACACACGCCTCCCGCCCAGGCCCGCCTGCTACGTGTGTTCACACCCACTTATTTGCCCCACTTGCACTTAGAAACCCCCAGCGAGCCAGCCCTGACCCCCGCTGACCCGACCTGACGGGGTTCTCCTCCAGAACCCCCCATCCAGCAAAGGAGAAGCCACACACACAGATATGGAGACCCCAGACAGACGCGCTTGCTTATTCATTCGACAAACACAGACCAGGCAGAGGCACCATCCTGCCCAGAGACTCACCCCGCCATACACTCTGCTGTCTGTCTACATGAGCCCCGAGATGCTCAAGCACAACCAGCCCCCCTCCCCCATTTCCCCGGATTCTCCAGCCACTGCCCGAGCCTCCCAGTGCCTGTCTGTCTGTCTGTCTGATCCCTCTCCTGCACACACTGCAGATAAAGAGTCACTTCTATGGAGTGTCTAGTATTCTGGGGTGAGGGCTTGGCTCTGACAGAGCCACGGAAAGGACAGAAGAGGAGGATCCCGGGGCCCCTTCCATCTTGGCCCTCCTTCCTCTGGTCTCTGATGTCTCTAGCTCTGTCCTGTCTCTGTCTGTCTGTCTGCGTCTCCCTGTCTCTCTCCTGGTGTCTCCGGGCTGAGTGGGCCATTGAGGGGAGGGGAGAGAGACAAACATGAACACAGAGCCCTTGTCGTCTGGGGGGGTGGTGGAAGGGAGGGGAGTGTCTCCCGGGAGGTGGGAGCCGCAGTGCCACGCGCCCCGCCTACCAAGCAGAGCTGGAGATCTGGGAGCTCTGACCCATCTGGTCTCCTGCCTCAGCCGGGCAACTAAGCAAAGGCCAGGAAACCCCAGAACTGGAGGAAGAGACGGCAAGCCAGAGACAGGAACAGTCAGGGAGAGAAAAGGAGCAGGACAGA
>NW_025390656.1:0-3598 GCF_016433145.1 Gracilinanus agilis | reverse complement strand
ATATATATATATATAATTTACCCATGTATGTGGGTAAATTTATATGCCCTCTATAGGGTAAAAATGATTAGGGTCATTGTATGTAGAACTACCATATGATTGTCTTCAAATCTAATCATTTCTGAATCCTAGTAAAGGAGCACCAACTTAATCCCCTCACCCCTATATTTTATTTGTATTATTCAATTATATGATGCCAAGTCCCTGATATCTAATACATTTAAAACAAAATATGTACTAACTTCATATTATCTAAATAAAGGTTTCCCAAAAATCTATCTATTAGATCAGATGCTTCCTTGTTATTTTTCTGTAATCCTGGCTAAGCTCAGCCCCTTCCAAAATTAATTGTGATTTCTCCTAAGTAGAATTGTGCCTCATTTACGTTAAATTCAAAAATGTACTAAAAGCTTAGCTTTGCCCTATTTAAGTACTTCACAATTAGTATTCTCTCTTTTATTCCCTAGACTTTAGAGCTTCTCAAAAGTAGTATTTCTTCATAAAAGGGTAGAGGGTCCTTGTGCTAAAAGACATAGGCAACTGGATTTTTTCCGTTAAAAAAATATCCTTAATGAAGCGCTTCGATACAGTATTAACAGGATGGGGGGGGTGAGGGGTGGGGGTGGGACTTCATGCATCCATAGCCCTCTGTTTCCATTACTATTTTAATAGGAACTTCCACATTTATTTGAAATTTCCATCTAGTAATGAGTGATATGAATTGTGTTCTACAAATGTCTTCAGTTTTAAAGTGACAACAACACATTTAAAAAATTTTGAATTCACAAATCTCAACCATAAAGAAAACACTGAAATAAGCCTTTCCTCTCATATTCAGACTTACTTTAATTCAAAGGGGAAAAAAATCTCCTTTTGGTCTTTGCTCAAAGAATTGATGTCTCTGAATATAAATCTGCTTTCTTTACTTGTATTACAAAATAAGGGTCTATCATGCAGTAGAATTTAAATAGATTTAATGAATATTTTTCTAATCTTCAAGTTACCAGGGACAAATGACTGAAATCTATCTTTAAAAAATGAAGGAACCACTTAAAATGAAAAATAATTAAAAAAAAGAAAAAGAAGATAAAAGGTTCTGAAAAGATACAAGGGAATTCTGGCCTATGCCATGAAGTTGGAAGGTGAAAGGTGATATAAAAATATAGAAAAAAGAAATATAGAAGAAAAGGTGATATAGAAATAGGAGAAAGAAAGCTGATCAAACCATGTAGGATTCAAAACATATTATTCAATTGAAACTGTCCTTAAAGGTATCATGGATTTCTATATTTTAAAATGTTTTTATTTTTCAACTACATGTAAAATAATTTCAATATTTTTAGTAATCTTTTAGTTTCTAATTCCATCTCTCCCTCCTATAAACCCTCCTGGAGAAAGGAAGCACTTTTATATGAAGTAAATATCTGTAATCATGCTTAGCCATATTGTAAAAGAGAACACTAAAAGAAAGAAAGTATATACAAATTTAAAAACATATATTATTCCATCTTTATCTAGATTCTATCAGTTCTTTCTCTGGAGGTAGATAGCATTTTCCATCAAATATTGTTTAAAATTATCTTGTATCATTGAGTTGCTGAAAACAACTAAAAAATTAACTGTTAGATCCATCTTGGAGCATTAGGTTTAATATTATTGCTCACATGTTATCTTCTATCAGTCATTAATTTATATCTACTGTCAGAACTTTGATTTTATTAGTTTCCGAAAAGGAAATAAAATTTCCTGACAAAATATGTTTCTTTGAATTGGTTAATACATTCATTCCATCCATTTTCTTCATTGCCCAAGAAATATCTCAAAAAATAATTTATTAATGTTTCCTTCAATTTTGTTTTAGTAAAATAATGAATGTTTTGAAAAATTATCTTTATGCAGGAGAAAATCACTCAATAAATCATGGCTTTGACATAAAAATTACATTGCTATGACATTCACCACCAGCAGCAGAAAACATATATATGTGTGTATGTATATATGTACATATATATTAAATAATAATTGATGATTCATTTAGAGAAGAGTGAAGAAAAAGCACAAAATCCATTATTTTCTATTGAAAATGATTAATAGTGTTATGTTGATCTTAAGAGAGATGTTTGGGAAGCTGAAGAGATGGCCTGAAACTAGAAACCTGCAGGACTCACTCCTCCCACACACACAGGCTAGAGTAGGAAGGGGTAGGTACTTCTTACTCTCACCCCTCCCACCAAGCAGTTGGAAATCAGTTGGAAATGGAGGCAGGACTTATGTCTTCTGGCAAAGCTCAGCAACGCAAATCTAATGATGTTCACTTTCTCAATTTATATTCCCCACAGATTTGACTGAGGGACAATAGGAGAAGCTTGATGTCTTGTAGTTATCAGGGGCAGAGGAATCTAACTTGTATGGGCTGGACAGCTGAAGGAAACTTAGCTGAAGTTGGATGTAAGTATTCCCAGAATAATAAACAGGCACTACTCCCAAAAGATGAAGGTTTTACTGATAAAAGAGGAAGGGGAAGGTTGGGATGTTTTTCAGGGACTAGGATAAGATCTGGGAAGCCCTGAACTGTTAGAATTCTGGGTGAGGCTTGATCCTGTATCTTGCAGGAATTCCACCCTGCCATTTTCCATGTTAAAATAGTTAATAAATAGTTAAAATTATTTAATGCTCTAAACTTGATGGATGCTAAGAAATATGAGACTTTTATGAACTCATACAAAAAAGAATCAATAAAAACAGAAATTACTATACCTTTACTACAGCTGAAAAAAGAGGAAGGAGACAAGGAAAAAGAGGTCCTAGAAAAGGAAAGAACTAAAAAAATGAAAATAATTTTAGAACTTCTAGACAGTATAGAATAGGACATCAAGAACCTCAAAAAAGTTGACCAATGAACACTTCCAAAAGAGGTATTGTTTCTTACTTAGTCTTCTATACCAACAAAACATATTGATTTCAAAGGAAGAATATGTGGATACATCTAAAGACAAGTAAAAAAATCTGAGGAAAATAATGGAAGAAACAATATAAGAAAACTGTACAGAATCTATGGTACACTTTATATGAATAGACTATTTAGAGGACCTTTAGGTAAGCAATTTTTACTTAAATGAGAATTTGCACCTGTATTTGGGGAAGGGAAGGAAGGAGAGAGGCAGAAAGGGGGCTACATGCACAAGGAGGGTGAGGACTGCCACGTTTCAAGGACATATGAGAACCAGAGATGTGAACGCAGGAGATCAAGCAGCTTGTCAATTCCAGCCAGGTAAGGGACTAGCCAGAAATTAAAAGAAGAAAACAAGGTGGTGGCTAGACACAGACACAGGCAGGAAAGAGACACTTCATGCTGGAGTCAGAAACAGACAGATGCTAGGCATCTGAGCAATTAAGAAGAAAAGGTAGACATGTACATCCTAAAATTTGGAGTGTTGTAGAAAATGTAGCCAAAGTTTCCTCTCCATGTGCCAGAGGTCTCAAGTCAAGTCTCTAATCCTAGGGATGATTAGATTCTTTCCATTGGAAACTTCTTTTACTTTTGCCTAAAGAGTTTCTTTTTTTCTTTCCTTTCTTCTTTCCCTTCCCTTCCCTTCCC
>NW_025390655.1:0-5229 GCF_016433145.1 Gracilinanus agilis | reverse complement strand
TCTCTCTCTCTCTCTCTCTCTCTCTCTCTCTCTCTCTCTCTCTCCCTGAGGAAAGAGGGAAAAGAGCACAAGGTAAAGGGGACATGCATTCCTCACTCACTGAGCCGGCCTCCTGGATAGTTAGTTAGCACAACTTTGATTGAGAAGCTAAAAAAAAAAAAATTAAAAGTAGGAAACAAGGATAAGACAGAAGTGAAGGAAAGTAAAAGGAGAAAAGAGAAGGATGAGAGTGAGAGGGGATCTGAAGACTAAGGTAGGACCCAGTGGATGGGAAGCCAGGCTTGGGTTCAAATCTGGCTATAGATACTTCTTAGCTGCATGACCCTAAGCAAGTCCTTTATCCCCAATTGCCAAGTCTTTACCACTCTTCTGTCTTGGAAATAATATTTAGTATTGATTCCTTTTTTTTAACCCATAATTTCTGTATATTGGCTCCTTGGTGGAAGAGTGGTCAGGGTGAGCAATGGGGGTCAAGTGACTTGCCCAGGGTCACCCAGCTGGGAAGTGTCTGAGGCTGGATTTGAACCCAGGACCTCCTGTCTCTAGGCCTGACTCTCCATCCACTGAGCTACCCAACTGCCCCCTTTAGTATTGATTCTAAGACTGAAAGTAAGGGATGTTATATATATATATGCCATAATATAGCATGTATAGTATAGTGTGTGTGTATGTGTGTGCATACACACACATACACACACACTAAAGCATGGGCGGCATGGCATGCCTACTTTGGGTATAGTATATCTATTATATCTATATACTATATAGTATATAGACACCCAAATACAATATACTAAGGGAACCCCAAAAGCCACATTTCTGGGTCCCAGCAGGTCTTCCCCCTGTCTTCCTGGGTGGGGGAAGGCGTTGAATGTAAAGGGAATATTAGTTGCCACCTCATTGGTTCTAAACATTTTCTCTTGGAGCCGATATCCCGGGTCTCTGTCTATTTCGCCCAACCTTGGCCCGAGGCGGACGTTCGAAATGAAAAAAGGAGACGGAGAATAAAGGATAAGACAGAAATGAAGGTAAATAAAGGGAGAAAATGGGAAGAAGCTGGAGAGCTATTAAAAAACGAGGGGAAGCCAGAAAGCGATCTTCCGAGATAGTTATTGCTCTCTCCTCCCTTTCTCCCTCCGTCCCATTCCTCTTCCTTCTCTTCCCTCCTCTCCCTTTCTCTGGGTCCCTCTTTCCCTCCATCTCCCCCCCCCCCACCCCACTCCCCTCCAAATCAATCAATCTCAGCATTGGAAGGGCCTTTCTCCATGAAGTCATTGCCGCTGCCCACTCCTCGGTTAGAATGATGCTGACACGATGCAAATCTCTCTCTGATTTCTTGTTTGATGAGGCAGCCTGTGGAGGGGAGAAGCATCCCTCTGTGGCGTTCGAGGCCATGAATGGCAAAGCCCAGAAAGGAGACGGGCCGATTCGTTTTCTCCCAAATGAATTGGGTAAGAGAATTCCCTGTCTGGGGACTGGCTGGGCCAGAAGCGTCCGGCACTGGCGAGTCCTGGGTCCCTGCCTGCTCATTCAGATAAAGTTGAGAGAAAACCAGAAAGGGGGAAAAATGCCAACCTGCCACCAGCTACCATTCCCACCTCCCTCTCTGCCAAGATCGCAGAGTTTCTCAATCAGGCTCCAGGCCTGCTGAATGAGTTTTAGCTTTGTTGCCTGGAATAAATGTCAAAATAGCATTTTCAGGCCACTTGCCAGAAGTTCTGGGTCTGACGATACTTCAGCGAGGCTGGGCCGGGCTTGTCCACCTCACACTGGGTTGTCTCCATGGTGCCCACCCATGGCCAGCAGCCCTTCTAAGCTTTCAGCATAATCCCTAACTGAGGCCTGGGCCTCCATTTTGTTGTAGGAGACGTTACCAAACAAGGGATGGAAAGGAGCCTTCGGATCCCAATGACTAGACGGACCTTTTTCCTCTCCAGGAAAGGCAGCTCTTGGGTCACTGAGAAAACAGCAGGATAGGAGTCACCAGAGGGATGAAGGGAAATTCTCCTCTGGATTTGAGGTCCTCAAGAAAAGGCTGGGGGGGGGGGGCAGCTGGGTAGCTCAGTGGATGGAGAGCCAGGCCTAGAGACAGGAGGTCCTGGGTTCAAATCTAGCCTCAGACACTTCCCAGCTGGGTAAGTCACTTGACCCCCATTGCCCACCCTTACCACTCTTCTACCTAGGAGCCAATACACAGAAGTTAATGGTTTAAAAAATGTTTTTAAATAAAATAAAATAAACAAATAAAATATAACAAACGAACGAACAAACGAATGAATGAATGAATGAAAAATTAAAAAAAAAAGAAAAGGCTGGGTGACTGTCTGCCAGTTGTGCCAAGGAAGGGCTGTGGGCCCAGGTACAAGTTGGACCAGACAGCCTCTCAGCTCTGGGGTTCTGGGAAACGAGTTCCCTTTAATATACAAATCTAGATACCGGGGAATTTTGAATAACGGGAGAGGCAAGATCAGACCTGCATGCAAAGACTCTCACTGAGTGATCTGGGCCAGAGATGAGGAGGACTGGGATGTGGGGAGCTCAGTGGGAGCCCGCAAGGCAGGGGGAGAGGGGAGGCAATGAAGCCAGCAGGTCTCACTGATGTTTGCTGAAATGGGTAGTGGAGGAGGTAGGAAAGGGAGAGAGAATTTCAAATTTTGTAAAATTCTACTTTAAAGACTTGGAGAGGGGCAGCTAGGCGGCTCAGTGGATAGAGAGCCAGGCCTGTAGGCAGGAGGTCCTGGGCTCAAATCTAGATTTAGATACTTCCTAGCTGTGTGACTTTGGGTAAGTCATTTAATCCCAGTTGCCTAGCCCCTACTATAAGGATTTTTAAAAAAAGACTTAGAACAGTTAAAAAAGTATAGCTACATATCAGGACTTGCTCAAAGTAAAATGCTTCTAGTTTTAACAGCTCTCAATCTTAGCCCAATGTGGAATCCCCTTGTGTCCTCAGCGGTTACTGATAGTGTTACCTGGACAAAGCTTGACACCCTTTGCCTATTCCTGGAAGGAGACAATTCTGGAAGCAGGCTGGGTGCCCCTGGGCCTTGGGTGAAGATATTTCAATGATGTGAGCTCTGGCAGCTTCTACCAAATTGGAGGCCAGGCTTTCAGGCTAGTCCCAACATCACTGAGGCAGTCACAGCAACTCTGTAAAAATTACCTAATTCTTTACACTTGCATTCGGGGAGGGGGGGAGGGGAAAGAAAGCGAGAGAGAGCGAGAGCGAGACAGACAGAGAGACATAGAGACAGACAGAGAGACAAAGATGGAGACAGAGACAGAGGCAGAGACGGAGGAAGGGAGGGAGGGAAAGAGAGAGGGAGAGAGAGAACTCACAGGGTGGAGGTGGATCATCTTGAAGTATTCTCCTATACGCCATAAAGGCAAAGGATCTCTGTCAAGAGATCTCACTGGTTTCAGGCAATGATTCTCACATTTTTTCTCAGGATCTCTTTACACTCTTTTTTTTTAAATCCCTTACCTTCCATCTTAGAACCAATACTGTGTCTTGATTCCAAGTTAGAAGAGTAGTAAGGGCAAGGCCTCTGGTGCAAACCTATGGCAAACAGGACAGAGAGGGTGCACAGAGCCTTTTCTTTGGGCATGCTCATTGTTGCCCATCAAGAGTTCATTGTTAATTTGGAACTCTGCCCAAAGGGCTTTAAAAGACTGCTTATCCTTTGATCCAGTCATACCACTGCTGGGTTTATACCCCAAAGAGATAATAAGGAAAAAGACTTGTACCAAAATATTTATAACTGTGCTTTTTGGGGTGTCAAAAAACTGGAAAGCGAGGGTCTGCCCTTCAATTGGGGAATGGCTGAACACATTGTGGTATCTGTTGGTGATGAAATTCTATTGTGCTCAAAGGAATGATGAACTGGAGGAATTCCATGTGAACTGGAAGTACCTCCAGGAACTGATGCAGAGTGAAAGGAGCAGAACCAGGAGAACAGAGACTGATACATTGTAGCACAATTGAATATAATGGACTTCTCTACTAGTAACAATGCAATGACCCAGGACAATCCCGAGGGACTTATGAGAAAGATGCTCTCTGCATCCAGAGGAAGAACTGTGGGAGCAGAAACACAGAAGGAAAAACAACTGCTTGATCACATAGGTCAATGGAGATATGATTGGGGATGTAGACTCTAAGCGATCACCCTAGTGCAAATATCGATAATATGGAAATAGACCTTGATCAATGACACATTTAAACCCAGTGGAATTGCTCGTTGGCTATGGGAGGAAGGGAGGGAAAGAACATGAATCACGCAACCATGGAAAAATATTCTAAATTAATTAAATAAATAAAAAATTTCAAATAAAAAAATAAAAGTCTTAGGAATTCCTAATAGGTTTTGGGGATCCTCAAGGATGTCTGAACTACCCTTTGAGAACTATGGTCTAAGCAGCTCTTGAAGAAGGAAAGACCCTCCTCCATCAATGCAAATCCACACTTCCTTTGCAGCTGAGAGTCTGAAGAGAGGGCCCTGCAGGCTTAAACAACTTGCCCAAGATTACATGGACCTGGTACACTTGAAGCGCAGTTCTTTCTGACTTTAAGGTTAGCTCTCCCAGCTCTGTAACTAGGTCTCTGCTACAAAATTCTCCTAATCACGCCCCCGCCCCCTTAGTTCAAGAAATAAAGTCTTATGACATAAGTAGTGACAACAGTAGGCAGTCTAGGAGTTAAATGAGATCTTTTCAAACACTTCTTGTTATTTGTATTCTATCTCTGGCAGTTAGCAGAGGGCCTGGTATACAATAAATGCCTAATAAGTGCCCGTTGATCTACAGAACAAGACGAGATTCTTTTGAGCCACTCTTTTTAAACATTTTTGGGGTGCGTATACTACTGATGCCCATTTTGAGATGATGAAGCTAAGGCACAATGGGCCAGTGATTTCCCTTAGAAAATTGCCAAGGACTAGAACTCAAATCTCATCAGCCTGCCTGCCTGCCTGCCTGCCAAGAGTGCAGAGGAAGCTAACTAGAATCAGTGCCATGGCGGAGAACACTCGCTCATTCCCTCTTTTTCCCTGAGGAGCCATACAAGCCATACTGGGCTCCCAGCTTTGGGCCACAACATCTGCTGCTGGAAGGTTCGGGTTGGCAGAATGCAGAGGGCATATTTGGGCCCCTCGCTGCCCCCCCCTTCACTCGCCCCTCCTCACCGCTGCCTCTTAAACCCCCAAGTTCCCTCCAAAGCTCAGTCTAAGT
>NW_025390654.1:0-4981 GCF_016433145.1 Gracilinanus agilis | reverse complement strand
TGTTTATAACTATAATATAGTACAATGTAATATAATAATATAGCATAGATATGAATAAATGTATAATAAATATAAATTAAAATGTGTAAAAATAATATAAAATATAGTGTTATAACATTGTATTGTCATCATATTATGTAATAATTAAAATTTGTTTGACAAAAATAATAAAGAATTGTTGTGGTCGCCGTTTATAGAAGTTGAGTCAGTAGGCTGTTAGCAGCTTTATTTATAGCAAGGTAGAGATATTAAAGTGGGAAATGTAGGAAGGAGGTAGAAAATATTGCCTAGCTAAATACCCTATAATTGTCAATCTGAAGAAATCCAGCTCAACTCCAACAAAGGCTCCCTTAGGTCCTGATCTCCAACCAGGAGTCACAGTAGTCTCTTCAGCAGGAGTCTTACCAGTGCAGAATCAACATCCAATGCAGAAGACCAAAGTAGAAGAATCCCTCCAATGCAGAAGACCCCTCAGCAAGAGCCACCAAGGCAGTAAAATCACTCAGAATGCTTTCAGCTGGCATAAGCAGTTTTCACCATGTCACTTCCTTTCTTTCTGGTTTCTCCTTTCTTTCACTGTGAGCTGGTTCATCACATCTCAGGAACCAATCAGAGTCTCTCAATTTGCCTAACACTACCCAGGGGTCCGTGTCTGTATGATCCACTTCCCCTCTTCTGAGAGTGTGAACTCTTATCAAAAGCTTCACAAGTTCCTGACTAAGTTAAAAGGGTGAAGCTCTCCAAGTACTTGATTAAATTAAGATAAAAAAAAATCCCTTTCAAGATTACATGTTATATTGTTATATATTTTAAAATGGTACCAAAAGCAAAAAACAAAACCAATATATCCTATACACATTTTGTATGTACCTCTTTAGTTGCATGTTAGAATGTGAGCTCCTCGAGGGCAGAGACTGTGCTACTACCTTTCTTTGAATCTTCTAGAACTTAGCAAAATGCTTTAGCACTAGACTCATGCATTTAATAAATGCTTATTTACTGACCTAATTACCCAAGGTTATAGGAGTTTGGATAAGCTAGTTGCAATGACCTTTGCTAGAGTTTGGCCAAAGCATGTATCATCACATTACTGGATGACTCTCTGATCCAAGCTCCCTGCCTTTTATTAATCTCAAGTGGTCAAAAGTCTTGGACCCAGTCTCTCATTTTGGTTAGAGGGAAGGGCTTTCTGCCATTGGTTCCTGTGGGGATGGAACCTCAGACTAAATGTTTTCCTCCTGCCATATGAATATTGACAGACTCCTCGACTCTTGCATAGCCATCTCTGTTTTATCAAACAACTTTTAAGGTTATTTTTGTACCATGTTTGCAAAGGAGCTGGGACATGATATCACCAATATAACCATCAAAAATCCATATCATTTGGCTTCATTTCCTCTAAGGAAACAAACACTTTTCAGAGGGAAAGGAATAAACTCATTTAAGCCATCTATTTTCTGACTCTAACTCATTGTTTTGGCTTTTGATATTTGGGCAAACAGAAAGTGACAACTGACTCCCTAACTACACCTTCTCTGCATGGTGACTGCTATCTGGTTGATCCCTGGGGCTCTCTCAGGCAGAAGCAGTTTCTCAACTTTAAACCTGTATGAAATGAAATACTAGGTCAGCTTTTTGGGAAAGATTAGACAAACCTATCTGCCTTACCCAGCTATCACTTGACCACTTCATGCACCATACATTGGCTTTGCCCAGCCTGTGTCTTTGTAGGATAAGAAATATGCTCTGAGCTTCCCCAACTCTATGCCCCCCTACATTGCTATGCTCATTCATTGCATAGCCAAGGGGACCTCTGCTCTGTGAATACCATTCTCTCTCTCCCAGATAGGACCAGGAAACAGGAAGGGGCAGTAGGAATGTTATTAGTCTTTCTTGATTTCCACTATATGCCAAGCCCTGTGTACATTCAGTTAATGTATGGTCAAAAATAATTTTTTAAAGGCACAGTCTTCCCTTTAGGAAGCTCATTGGATGATTAGGGAGATAGGACATAGAAAAGGCATCAGTAGTAATACAAAATAGTAGTAATAGTGTAGTGCGTTGTGGTGGGAAAAACCAGGCTAGCTCTCAGTTGTCTTAATTGTAAAATGGGGATGGGTGAGTGGGAAAATGTCCCTTTAAAATCTATGATTGTTATGGTTTCACTATCTATTTCAGCAATCAAAGGTTCTTTAATGATGCCAACTTAGAGCAGGCTGGATAAATCAATTTAGTGCTAGTTCACTAGATAAAATTTCTAGGATATGTACTTCTCTAAAAGTTCAGGATACAAAAAACAAACAAAAAGTTCACAAACCAACCTCTTAATAAGTCCTTGACCATCCCTTTGGGAAGTCCAGTCCTACCTGATATACATAGCTTTTAGTTTCTGGGTTGGTTTTCTGAATGAGCAAAATAGGCTTCCTCTGCCTTCAAACATCTTTCCCAGTGGCCCTGATGCAAATGTGGGAACATTACAGCCTCCTTTTGGGTGCAGGTACTAAAGATACCCTACAATTTTTGTCTAGAAGATTACACATAAAGATATTCTCAATCACATTTTATCAGACTAGTCTATTCATTTCACAGTATAGAAGAGGCCAAATGGTTCTATAAGTACAATTCTATGATGCGTATACTTAGAGATCCCTTGGAAATTCCAAGAAGTAGGGGGCAGCTGGGTGGCTCAGTGGATTAAGAGCCAGTCCTGGATATGGGAGGTTCTGGGTTCAACTCTGACCTCAGATACTTTCTAGCTGTGTGACCCTGGGCAAGTCACTAAACCCTCACTTCCTAGTCCTTATTGCTCTTTTGCCCTGTAACCAATACACAGTATTGATTCTAAGACAAAAGGTAAGGGTTCAAAAAAAAGAAAATTCCAAGAACCTCAGGATCATGATGTCTTATTGTTTGGATCTCTGATTAAAAATTTCCTACCTGTTTCTGGTCATGTTTTGGTGCAAAACCTGGTTGCTCCTGACCAACTGGTGGCTTAGTACTTGGGCATTTTATAATAACATGATGACTTTCAATGGTTTCTTATTCCCCTCCTCTACACTATAACAGTGGCAGGGAGTAGGGTGTTGTATTTGTTTAAAGAAACAACTCCTGGCTTAACTTCTTGGCTGTGACTCTCTTATGTGGCAATTCTCTCTGCTCTGACTCTGAATTGCAGAAGACAAGGAAAAAGGGTGTTTCTTATGCCCCAACATTGCCAGATTTGTGCTGGGCCCCCAGCTCTCAACTGGCTTTCAAAGGGCCATGAATTTTTTATTCTTTTGTGTTTGTTTTTTTCTGATTTTAGGCAAATGAATATCCTATTGTGGATTATATAGAGTAATATGAGTCTGAGAAGTCTGAAGGTTTTGGTTTCCATTAAGGAACTAACTGGTGGCAAGGGAAATTTATATACCAGGGAGGATAGTCATTGTCGAGAAGATTAGCCCAAACGTAGAGATATTTTACCAACAGATATGTTTCAGGAGTTATTTGGACAATGTTCAGCTGAAGTGATTTTAAATTACTTGATTTTTGGTATTACAATCCTGAATTGTTGTTTTTTTTTTTAATTTTTAAATTTAAGTATTTTTCCATGGTTACATGATTCATGTTTTCTCTCTTCCCTTTTCTTCCCCCCAACCCTCCAGAGCCAACAAGCAATTCCACTGGGCTATATATGTATTATTACTCAATACCTATTTCCATATTATTCATTTTTGTAATAGGGTAATCTTTTAAAAACTAAAACCCCACATTCTATACCTGTATAAATTGGGTAATATATCAAATATTTTTCTTCTGTGTTTCTACTCCCACAGTTCTTTCTCTTGATGTGGATAACACTGAATTATGTTTTAATGAGGTTTAACTATTAGCCCTCCTAACTGATTGTAACTATAGATGTAAGTTGTTATTGACCTATGGGTTTTAAAAATAATTAATTAGTTTGTTTGTTATATTTAGATATCGTTAACTCCTTCCCTCCCTTCTCCCATTAGAGATGGCATCATTTGAAAAAAAAAGGTACATGTATATATGAAATTATGTATTCTTTCTTTCTCTTTAAACTATAACCTTCTGTTTTCAAACTGATACTGAGGATTGGTTCCAAGGCAGAAGAGTAATAATGGTTAGTGTTATGATTAAAAATGATAAAGACTGATAGTATAAGAGAAATTAATATTTTAATAGCCATGCCTTTGTTGGTAAAATATATGACTGCGCTTGACTATCTTTTAAATTTACCGCTGGAGCCCATCTTCTCTATCTCTTGTACGCCAGCCAGCTAACCAGGAAACCCAAGAGGCTGTCTCAACTCCGCCCTCCAAATTTAAGCTCCCTATACATGGGGACATCAGACATCCCCACGCCCTAAACTGGAAACCCATTGGAATCATGGGAAATGTAGTCTCAAAGCCCCTCTACATGTCCATAGGGAGTCTGCTAGACACTTCCAAATAGCACTTCCCTGAATTCAAAACAAACATTTCCCCCTGAGATCTGGCAAAAAAAAAAAAAAAAAAGGTTGACCCTTTTTCTTCACTGGATCTGTAAACATAGACAACTTCTAAATTTTAGGAATTTGGAGGATAAAAAAAATGGATAAACAAATGGATAAAACTAACCGCATTGACAAAAAACCAATTTGGGGGCAGTCCCCTATTGGCATAGTAGTATATGCATTTAACTCCCCATAATTCAAATCAACTGTGCCCAAAGTTCAATTTTGATCTTCATGGTCCAGTGAAGGGTCTTTAGGCATCTTTTTGTTGCCTTCACCAAACAGGTCCATCATCTGGATTCTGGAGAGATGGCAAAATCCTTATCCTGAAATTATTCTCAAAAGAATTTAAACTTAACATTATAGATTATAAAACATACATTTCCTTCTAAGAATTATACATTTCCCCCTGAAATTTCTCCTAAAAGAGTTGAATATACATATATTTTTACATTATTGATTTTTAAAAAACTTAACACA
>NW_025390653.1:0-6411 GCF_016433145.1 Gracilinanus agilis | reverse complement strand
ATATATATATATATATATATATATAAAACTGAGTCAAATTTATGAGAACACAAGTCATTCCCCAATTAAGAAATGGTGAAAGGATATGACTAAGCAGCTTTCAGATAAAGAAACCAAAGCTGTCAATAATCCTATGAAAAGAAGGTTCTAAACCACGCTTGATTAAAGAAAGGCAAATTAAAATAACTCTAAGGTACCACTTCACCCTATTACATTTGCCAACATGACAGGAGAGGAAAATGATACATTTTGGAGGTGATGTGGAAAAATTAGGACACTGATGCATTGTTGGTAGAATTGTGAATTATCCAACCATTCTGGAGGGCAATTTGGAACTACACACAAAGAGCTATAAAACTGGAAATAACTTTTGATCCAGTACTACTACTCATAGTTCTATATCCAAAATAATTTTTAAAATATGTGGAGAAGGACATGTGTACAAAAATATTTATAGCTGCTCTTTCTTTGGTGGCAAAAATTGGAAAGCTAGAGGATGTCAATCATTTAGGTAATGGCTGAACAAATTGTGATGATGATGGAATACTATTGGACTATAAGAAATGATGAGCAGGATGATTTTCAAAAAATCTGGAATGACCCACATGAACTTATTCGGATTAAAATAAGCAGAACCACAAAGAATGCTATCTATCTTCAGAGAAAGAACTATTGGAGTCAGAATGCAGATCAAAGCATATTATTTTATTTTGGTTCATTTGTGTTTTTATTTGGGGGTTTTGGCTTAATGTGAGTATTCTCTTACAGCAATGACCAATATGTAATTATGTTTTGCATGATAATACATATAAAATTCTGAATAAATTGCTTGCCATCTCTGGGAAAGTAGAAGGAGAGAGAGACAATTTTGATCTTTCAATTTCAGAAAACATATGTTGAAAATTGTTATTGCATGTAATGTGGAAAACAAAATATTTTTTAAAATATAAGTAAATATTCAGAAAATGTTAAATTCAAGAGAAGAGTAATGACAGGGGAAAAATAAGCAAAAAAAGCATTCCTTGAAAAATAAAATTCAAAAATAATTTATCAAAAATATACTCAACAAATTAATAAACTGCATTGTAACCTTAACACTATCATATAAGAAATATTGCCCACAATTCCCTTGATGTATCATTGCCTTATCTTAACAACAATGTTTTTTAACTGATGTTACTATGCAAAATACTCATGATCTCAAAGCTACACAGGAAGAAAAACTTTCAAAATAGGCCAACCAAACACATAACCTAGACATAAAAGGAGAAATCATAGATAAATTAGAATAGGCCTATATATTCCCTATCATATTTATAGATAGTAGATGAATTTATGAATAAACAAGAGGTAAAGGATGGTGTGAGAAAAAGGATGATTTTGATTCCATTAAGTTAAAAAGGGTTTTTACAAATAAAATTAGTGTAGCCAAGATTAGTAGGAAAGCAGAAAAACTTGGGGTGGGGGAAAACGACTACAGACACTTTCTCAGATAGAAGTCTCATATCTAAAATAGAGAACTTTGCCAAATAAGTACCATCCCCCAATTGATAAATAGTCAAAAGAATATGACAGACAGGTTTTGGATAAAGAAATTAAAAAAAAACCTTATATAGGCATATGAAAAAATGCTCCAAATCACTACTGATTAGAGAAACGCAAATGAAAACAATTCTGAGATATTATCTCATGCCTATAAGATGGGCTAACATGACAAAAGGGCAAAATGAAAAACAATGGAGGTGTTGTGGGAAAATAGGGTTATTATTATACTATTGGTGAAACTATAAATTAATCCAAACATTTTGGAAAACAGTTTGGAATTATGGTCAGAGAATTATAAAACTGTTTATACCCTTAGACCAAGCAATAACACTGTTAGATCTGTTTCCCTAGATCAGTGAAAAAGAAAAGGAACTTATATGGTCCAAAATATTTATAGCAGCTCTCTTTGTGATGACAACTTGAAATTAAGGGGATCTTCATCAGGGAATGACTGAGCAAGATGTAGTATATAATTCTGATGGAACACTACTATGTAGTAAGAAATGATGAGCAGGTTAATTACAAAAAACAACAGCAACTTGGAAAGCCCTAAATGAAATAATGAAGTGTGAAATGAGTAGAAACAAGGGAACATCATATACAGCCACAGAATTAATATTTGAAGAATAATTTATGAGAGAATATCCACCTTAAGAGAAAAACCTGATATATAGAAATAAATAATATGTAATAGATAGATAGATAGATAGATAGATAGATAGATAGATAGATAGATAAATAGATAGATAGAGATATTTTTTTTTTTGGTAAGGCTTCTATTGCTCAGTGAAGGGAGGGAGTGAGAAAGAAAAAGAATGTTAATGAGGGAAAGTAAAGATAGGGAAATCTGATAAAGAAAATGTCCCCTCCACTCTCATTGAGATCATAAATAATGTCACATAGATTTTGCATAGGCAATCATGCAAAACATTTTTCCATATAAATCCTTTTGTGGAAGGAAACTGAAGTAAAAAAATTAAGAAAGTAAAAAAAATGTTTTTTTTTTTTTTTTTGGTTTGGATTCAAACTCTATCAGTTCTTTTTTCTCTGGAAGCAGATGGAATTTTATTCATGAGTCCTTTGGGATAGTTTTGGATCACTGAATTGCTGAGAATAGCTAAGTTATTCATAGTTATTCATTGTACATTATTCCTGTTACTGCATACTATGTTCTCCTAGTTCTGCTTATTTCACTCTGTTTCAGTTCATGAATGTCCAGGTTTTTCTGAACTTTTGTCTGTTATTTCTTATGGCAAAATAGTATTCAATTTTAATCATATACTATAACGTACTCGGCCATTTCCCGATTAATGGATATCCCTTCACTTTCCAGTTCTTGCCCCAACAAAAACAGCTGCTTTTAATATTTTTGCACATATAGATACTTCTATTTTTTCCTTTTTTAATCTCTTTCTGGGTCAAAGGATATGTATAGTTTTATAGCCCTTTGGGCATAGGTCCAAATTGCTCTCCAGAATGATTGAATCATTTCACAACTCCCCCAAGGGTGTGCTACTTTTTTCCACATCCCATCCAAATTTTTAAATTTTCCTTTCTGTTTTAATAGCCAATCTGATAGGAGTGGGGTGGTACAAGAGAGTTGTTTTAATTTGCATTTCTCTAATTAACAATTATTTAATTTTTTGCATAACTATAGAGTTTTAATGACTTTGTATGAGAACTGTCTGTTTATATACTTTGATTATTTTTCAATTGGGGATGACCAGTATTATAAATTCAATAAGCTTCTCTATATACTTGAGAAATTAGGCCATTATTAGAAAGATCTGTAAAAAAATTTGCATATTATAATTACCGTGTATTACTTACAATCTTCTTTCCCCCATTCAGTTTTTGAATACCACCTCCCCCAATTTCCCCTGTTTTCTATCAGTCCCCCACCCCCCCATTTGGTTCACATGCTCTTCTCCCCACTTCCCCCATTTTTCGCTCCAGTGTGAAATCACTTCCAAGCCTCTTTTTTTTCCTTTTTTTTTGTTTCTTATATTTAACTTCTGCATCTTTAAAAAAATCTATTTAATTAATTAATTAAGAATATTTTTCCATGTTTCCATGATTCATGTTCTTTCCCTCCCCTCCTCCTACCCCCTCCCATAGCCAATGAGCAATTCCACTGGGTTTTACATGTATCATTGATCAAGACTTATTTCCATATTATTATTTGCAATACAGTGATCATTTAGAATCTACACGCCCAATCATATCCCCATCGAACCATATGATCAAATAAATGATTTTTTTCTATGTTTCTGCTCCCACAGTTCTTCCTCTGGATGTGGATAGCATCTTTCTCATAAGTTCCTCAGAATTGTCCTGGATCATTGTATTTCTGCTAGTAGAAAAGTCTGTTACATTGGATTGTGCCATAATGTATCTATCAGTCAGTGTGTATAATATTCTCCTGGCTCTGCTCCTTTCTCTCTGCATCAATTCTTGAAGGTCTTTCCAGTTCACATGGAACTCCTCCAGTTCATTATTCCTTTCAGCACATTAGTATTCCATCACTATCAGATACCACAATTTGTTTAGCCATTCTTCATCAAGCCTCTTTTATGTGAGATAATTTATCCCATTAATTTTTCCCTTTCCTCCCCTCCCAATGCATTCTTCTATCTCATGCCTTAATTTTATTTTTTTAATATCATCCCATTATATTCAACTCACAACTTAGGACCTTTATAGAACACCAACAAAGGACTTAGCTGAGGGTTTACAATAGGATATCGTTATTCTAGGATAATTTTTATCTGAAATTCATTTCAGAATATAAGAACAAGTTTTAAAAATAATTTTATGAACAATGAGACCACTTTTAGCAAATCATCATCTTTACAGTAATAGTCTTTAGGAAAAGCAAAATGAATGGCAATGAATTTAGAATGAATTCATACTTTGTTACCAAAACTTAGAGCCTACAAAGTCAAGAAATCTTTAAAAGGAATAGAACTTTATTAAGAAGTAGAGGAAAAAAGATGTATCATATGATAAGCAGGTCATAAGCTTGCAGAAATATTTTTTGAAATCAAAGACATTATTTCACAGAACAATATTATGAGTAATGTGAGGAACTAATGGAGATGACTCCCAATTTGATCATTAATTGGCCCTTTTTACCAGGAACACCTATGAATCTAAGAGTTGGTTCAAGCCAGCTCCAAAGAAGCAAGTTCTCAAGACTCTCCTAATTATAACCAATTTAGTAAACTTCATCTAATCCAGGTATGAAAAGTAGGCGAGGTTCTCCTGATCATAATCAGATTTCAAACATTTCTCAATACAATGTCTTTGTGGTGCATAAAGAGAATCATAGATTCCAAACAACTTAATGATTTTCCCTAATGATTCATTCTCAATTTGATTCCCTATGAATATTCCTAGCAATAGCAATCAGGCATAATGATTGAGATCTGTAGTTCTGAGGGGTTTATAGCCCACCATGTACCTCTGCCAGTACCTGTGCTTGCTCTTGCCCATGGGACTGAAGGTCTGGGAAATCATAAATTTGCCTACATGTTAGTAATAAACTCCCCGATTTGTGATCCTTGGGTGTTGTGTTCTTTTTCTGTTCCTCATCCATGACCTCACAAATAGTAGTTGTTTACTTACAGATTTGGCCTTTGAAACATAATATTCACATGGATTTAACAAAAAAAAATTTTTAAAAAGAAAAGAAATATCAGAATATAGTTAAGATGCATTGATTTGTTTGTAGAAAAAAAAGCACTGATGATAGCAATAAAGAACAAGTCCTTAATACCAGGACTTATCGAAAGGTCATCTTTAAGGAGACCAGACTTATTGATCAATGAATATTTTTCAAGGAATTAGTAAGAACTGCACAATATATCAATGTGGGTTTTAATTATTTACTAACTAAACTCCTAGGAAGACAAGAATAATTAAAAAATTAAAAATTAGACACTCATTATTCTTCAAAAACTGACAAATACCCATACTAAAAAAACCAAAAAACAAAAAACAAAACACTCCAAGATATTTTGGAGAATTTAACAAGTGAAATTTCCTGGAACCAGAGAATCTTCACACACAAACCATTGCCCACAATACCTTATAACAACATTTAATAACTGTGCCAAAGAACAAGTTTTTTGACAGTTCACCACAGAAAATTCAAATAATCTTTAAACAATGTATAAAAGATTTCAAAATATAAAAACTTATTGGAAGAAACTAAAACTATACAGATTATGATTTAGTACATATCCTTATCATCCAATCTGACACCCCAAATATTTCAGCTAACCTACGAAATATATATCTATAGTCATCCCTCACCTATGGGGGAGTTATGTTCCAGAGACCCCTGTGATAAGTGAAAATCCGTGACATAGGAGTGTTCTATATTTAATTGATCATGAGAATGTGAAAAATGATAACAAATAACATTTTTATCTAGCTATAAAATTCACAAAGCACTTTACATACACCATCTCCTTTATATCTCATAACAACCCTTTGAAAAAGTTGATGATGATAGTAAAATAGATCAATAACAGACTGAAAGTTATAAATGAAAAAAACTTATCTTTTTATGGTATGCATAAATTTTGAAGGTCTGTCTATGTTCTTGCTGTATTTTAAAGTCCCTTTTTCCTTTTGTTCTCAGCAGCAATTACAAGAAGAGTCTTCAGTTTATATTGGTGAGCAATATGCTACAACGTAATAAGACAACAAATGGCAAAGAATTGGAAATGAAAGGTTTATCGATCATAGAATGGCCAAACATGTTATGGAATATGAATGGAATGGAATATTATTATTTGATAAAAAGTGATTGGAAGGATGGGTAATGAATAAACTGGGGAAAATATATATATATATATA
>NW_025390652.1:0-6563 GCF_016433145.1 Gracilinanus agilis | reverse complement strand
GAGAGAGAGAGAGAGAGAGAGAGAGAGAGAGAGAGAGAGAGAGAGCAGTTCAGGTATGGGAGACAAAGAAGATGGACTGAGCTGAGAAGAAGAGTCTGGTTGGTGGTGTCACCAGCAGGCTTGTTTTGCTTGACTTCGTCTGTATAATGGGTATTAGATTTTTTTGCTTTCTCAATGGGTGGGTGAGGGTCGGGGAGAGGAGGAGAATTCAAAATGGAAAACTAAAATGCTTTCTGCAGCTATCTGCCTTTGTACTGGCTCAGGCTGGGAGGGTATGAGATATTTTTGGAAACCCTTGCTTAGCCTCCAGGGCTCCAATAACTGCCAGACTTAGGGTTTTGTTTTTTTTTTTTTTTCTTTCTGACAACTCTGGGTCTTCATTTTCTCATCTGTTAAATGGAGATGATAATATTTGTGCTGCTTGCTTCCTGGGACTCTTGTGCACCATGAAAGAGATGCTCTACAACAAAGTGATGGAAACTCAACAAATGTAAGGAAGCATTGGTTTAATTTTACATCTAAAAGAAATATTATGCTTCTATTAAACTATATTTCTAGTATGTTCTTATGTCTTTAAAACCAATATTTTGCTTTCATAAAACTATATCTTTAGCATTATCTTTGTGCATTTCAAAATTATGCTATCTCGTCCTAAGGGATATTTCTAGATTCTGGATATAAGATGATGGACCATCTTAGTGTTAGAACTGGAGGCAGGAAATCTCAGAATATGGTGTTTCTCTCAAGTGCAACTGCCATTTTAGATTGGAAATACATATATATCCTCATATCATATAAATATAAATTATATATCCTTATGGTATATAATTATAAATTATATATCCTTCTAGAATATAAATATAAATTATATATTCTTATATTATATAAGTATAAATTACATATATATGTATATATGTATATATACTTACCTTCCGTCTTAGAATCAATGCTAAGTATTGGTTCCACGGTGGAACAGTAAAAATTAGGCAAAGAGGGTTAAGTAACTTGCCCAGGGTCATATAGCTAGGAAGAGTCTGAGGTCACATTTGAACCCAGGATCTCTCATCTCTAGGCCTGGCTCTCTATCCACAGAACCACTGAGATGCCTCCATTGTCTGTATTTTTGATCTTCCTTGTCCTATAACTTGATGATGATAGTGAAAGCTGTCATCCACAAGTTCTAAATGATCTCATCTGTGTGCCAGGAATGTCAGTGTTTCTTCTTTATCTGTAGTTCAAAGCCAGAAATCTCAGCATTCCTTAGAGCTATGACAGGTTTCTCTTTTACCCTTCAGTGAGTTACGGCTATATTCTCTTCCCTTTGGGTTGAGAAAACTGAATAATTAATTTGGAGATGAGACTAGTTTGGGAGATATTCATGAGTGCTGGGAAGGAGTGCCCAGGGCATTTCAAACTTTGTTCAATTTCCTGTCATTGTCTTTCGATTCTATTTTGGTAAATGTCTTTTTTTTGAACAAACACTCATTTGGTTGTTATGGTCAAAGAAATACTGATGGGGGCTCATAGACTGTGAATTTAAATATAAACATACCTCAACAAGACCATGAATCCAAGTTGAAAGGAGGAAATTGAGGATCCCTAGGTTTTACATATACAAATTTTTCTCTTTAAAAAATTACACCATCTTCATCTTTTTTTTTTTTTTTTTTTTTTTTTTTTTAAAGCAGAGTATTAGAATCCAGATACCGGGGTCCAAGTCCTGTTCACCATTCACTAGTTGTATGATCTGAGACAAGTCTCTTCCCTTTCCTAGGCCTCAGTTTTATCCTCTACAGAATGAGGATAGAGTTATATGGGAGGACACTTGAACGGCGAGCTTGCCTCTTCCACTAACCAGCTGGGTGACCTCGGAAAATATCTTGGCCTCTGTGACAAAATGAGGCCGGACCAGATGGCCTGGAAAGTCCCCCTTCAACACCACATCTAGAATCCTGTGACTAGATGACTTCATTCCTTTCCAGGTCTAAAATGCTGAAAGCTGAAAGAACAGAACAGAACAGAACAGAACAGAAATCCTGCCAGCGTGCTCTGCTTGGGAAGGTTTCAGGTCATGTCCACAGGCAGCTGCTGCTTTGACTTTTCTCCCCTTTCCCTCTGGGGTCTCCAGGGAGCTCCACAGGCCTCAGACTCTTGCTCGTTAGCACATTCATGACAACTTTTGCCGGCTTGGAAAGGCTTCTGGGGAGCCTTTTCTCAGAAAGCTTCCTCCAGCAGCTGGAGCCCAGTTTCTGTGGACACGGTCGCCCCGTCTGACGGCTCTTTGGGGTTTGGGCCACTCTCCTTGGGGGCAGGGGATGGACAGCACAATTCTCATAATTCTAACTCTCTAACCAGGGGAGGGGATTGGGAGCATCGGCTTGGAACAAGCCCACACGACCCACATCAGTCCTCCCATGAAAGAGGGAAGAAACTAGATCAGGCTTGTCCTCCCCAGCAGAGAAAGAGGCCATAAAACCAGTGGAGTAAACAAGTCATTTGGAAATGACCAGATATGACTCCCTTGTAGGAGGCAGGGAGAGACCGAGCCAGAGAGAACAGCAGGCGCTCCATCCTCAAGGGGGGAACGAAGCTCCCTGGAATCCTGATTTGGAGGCAGAGATGTAAATAAAAGCAGCATCGAACTGGGCCTGGAGAAGTCTGCCTCTGGGCCTGCTCTGCTGAGTCTTGGGACAAACTGTTTCTTTCTCAGCCTCAGTTTCCTTATGTGTAAAATAGCCTTGTTTCAAAGTTTCCTTCAAGTTTTGACATTCTCTACTCTAAGTTAGGGCTCCAGTTCTGACATTTTCTCTAAGATCCCTTCCAGTCCTGACACCCCCTCTTCTAAGATTCTTCCCAACTCTGATATTCCAGTCCTGAAACCCCCTGTTCTAAGATTTTTCATAGCTCTGTGTTCTAAGGCTCCTCCCAGCCCTGACACCCCCTCTTCTAAGATTCTTCCCAACTCTGATATTCCATGTTCTAAGATCCCTTCCAGCCCTGAAATCCCCATTCTAAAAATTTTCCCAGCTCTGATATTCCATGTTCTAAGGCTCCTCCCAGCCCCGACACCCCCTGTTCTAGGATTTTTCACAACTCTGATATTCCACGTTCTAAGGTTCCTCCCAGCCCTGACACCTCCTGTTCTAAGATTTTTCACAGCCCTGACATCCTCTCTTCTAAGGGGCCTCCCAGCCCTGACTTTCCCTGTTCTAAGCCCCCTCCCAGCTCTGACTTTCCCTGTTCTAAGTCTCCTCCCAGCCCTGACATCCCCTGTTCTAGGATTTTTCACAATTCTGATATTCTATGTTCTAAGCCCCCTCCCAGCCCTGATATCCCCTGTTCTAAGCCCCCTCCCAGCTCTGACTTTTCCTGTTCTAAGTCTCCTCCCAGCCCTGACATCCCCTGTTCTAAGATCCCTCCCAGCCCTGACATTCCATATCTGAAGTCCCTTCTCAGCCCTGCTATTCTCTAGACAAAACTGGAAAGCGTATTCGTGCTTCTCTGAATACAGGTCTCACACTTTGCCCACATCGGCTTTGCCTCCCCCCTCAGTGCTCTGGAGAGTTCCTCTAATTTTGCTCTGTCTTCCTTGGATTTCCTCCCCGCCCCCTTTCAATGAGATTTCATTTTCGGGGTTACTAGATGGATCATTACAGATGTGGTTCACCTGCATTTGAGCAAAGCATCGGACTTGGTCTCTTGTGTGTTCTGCTAGTGGGAAAGATGGGGGAGCCTGGGTATTATTATTAGAGATTATTATTATTAGATATTAATAATATATTATTAGAGAGCCCGGAGGCTGCTTGAATGGCCAGACCCACAGAAAAGTCAGGGCTAATTTGCTGTCCAGTTGGTGGAGAGTCTGTGGCGGAGGGCTCCGGGGATCTGTCCTTGTGTCTGCAGCCTCGAACCATTTTGTTTGTAACTTAGATAAGGGTATAGAGATATCTGTAGGTGGCGTGTGTGTGAAAGGAGTAGATGATGCCTTGTTTGATTTTCCCCCTTGTTTTGCTATTGTGGACAGTTATGAGGCTTATAATAAGCCCTCCTCTCCCCAATAATGGGAATCTGTCACGAAGCAAGGATGGGCGACGCATCCGTGGCTGTCAGGGTCAGAATCTAAAAAAATCTCAATGGACCATCATGTTAGGATAACTCTTAGGAGGTGAAATTTAATAGGAATAAACAGATACGTCTTCCACTTTATTTTTTTGTATTCATATTTTCTTTCTTAATAACAACTCTAAGATAAAAGAGTGGTAAGGGTGGGCAATGGGGGTCAATTGACTTGCCCAGGGTCACATAGCTGGGAAGTGTCTGAGGCCATATCTAGGCCATTTCTTTTGGTTAGGAAGTTTCTGAGGCTAGATTTGAACCCAGGTCCTCTCAATTCCAGGCCTGGTTCTTTATCTGCTGTGCTACCTAGCTGCCCCTAATAAATGTATAACTCTTAACACCAGTTCACCTGAAAAGGCTCTGAGGGTTTTAGTGGACCACAAACTCAAAATAGATCAGCCTTGCAAATGTATTTTTTGATTCCACTGAGAGTCAGCAGAGCATCCAGGACAAGGGAGCTGAGAGCCCTGCAGTATTCTGTGCTAGACAGACCTTCTCAGGAGTAATGAGTTGTTTGGGGAATCCCAGTTTAGAAAGGATATTGATAAGGTGGGGAGAGTCCAGAGGAGGGAACTGAGATGGAGAAGGGCCTTGAGGTCAGGTCAGTGGATGGCCCTCATTTATTCCTTCCTCTTGTCTGCTTTGCTGGAATATCATTCTTCTTCCCTCCACTAAGTATAGGTGTCCCCAAGAAGTCATCCATTTTATAGAATAGGAAACCGAGGCCAACCAGCATCAGAGAGGAGATTGGAACCCTCTGTGATCTCTTCTTTCCAACACTCTCTCTCTAACATAGGAGTCTAGGAGGGAAGCCCAAGAATATCACCCGCAGGAACAGCAGGGAGAGACTCTCAACCTGTGTTGGTGAACCCATGGCACACATGCCGGAGGGGCTGCTCTCCCCCGCCTCCACCTGCCTGAGCATATTCTTCCATGCCCCACACCTCTGCCCAGCAGCCAATCGGAGTGCTTGCTCCCTCCCTGTCTGAGGGTGCAGTCTAGGCACTCAGGCTCTCAAAGGCTCGCCATCGCTGGCAGACCAAGACCTTCAAGGCAAAAATGAATTGATGAATTAGCGAAGGACCAAGAGAAGAACTAAAGGACCCACCAAGCAACACCATCTTCATTTTTATTTTTCAAACCTTTACTTTCTGTCTTAGGAACAGCTCCAAGACAAGGGCAAGGGATAGGCAAAAGGGGAGAAGTGATTTGCCCAGGGTCATGCTCCTAGGAAGTGTTTCTGAGGCTAGATTCGGACCCAGGACCTCTTAATTCCAGGCTTGGCACTCTATATTAATATTCACGTTTGGACAGCAGCTATAGGCTTCCAAAACCCATTCCTTTAAAGGAGCCACTGAGGAGGTGGGGAAAAGGAATAAACATACACATTACTTTTTCCCTTTTTTAAAAATTGTACTTCTTTAAGCTCCTTCCTTCCGTCTTAGGATCAATCCTGTGTACTGGTTCCAAGGCAGAAGAGCAGGAAGGGCTGGGTAATAGGGGTGAAGTGACTTGCCCAGGGTCACACAGTTGGGAAGTGTCTGAGGCCAGGACCTCCTGTCTGTCTCTAGGTGTGGCTCTGAATCTATTGAGCTACCCACTAGAATCCCATTTTATAAATGAGGAAATGAGCCTCAGAGAGGGGGAAATAGACTGCCCAAAGTTACACCTCTAGCTCGTGGCATGGTTGGGGCTACAGGCTCCTTCCACCATAGAAGGATGCTGCCAGGAGGCTCGAGGACTTCACCAAGCGAATAGCAGCATCTCGTCCCCACTTGTCTCCCCGCACCTTGCTCCATTTGGATCTACACGGAGAGAAAAGCAACCAACAATTATGATGTTCCCCTGTGGAGCAGAGCCATAATTCCTCCATGTCAAGGGGCTCCCGCCTGCAAAGCTGCTTCCTGATGGATAAGCGATCAATGAAAGGTGGGGTGATGGATGGGCTGGCAGCAGGGCCCCAAGCCGGCTCCTCATAAATCAGAGCACCCAGGCCAACCTCCCAGGCTGCTGCTTTTATTAGAGGAGCTGCTGAGCCTGGGAGCCTGGAGAGATTCTCCTTCTGGCTTGTTCCCACTTAATGAAACAAGGAGAGACTTTGGGTCTGTCCACTTGGGCAGAGGGAGGCAGCCTCCAGCTCCCTTCCCAGTTTCAGAGGGCAACGTTGGGGAGTTCCAATGCTTCTCCTCTGCTGCCCCTGGCTCACCAGCTATATTTCCCCCCTCCCTCACTAAAAAAAAAACCTTATCTTTTATTTCTATTATTTAGTTGTCATTATTTATATTAATTTTGTTAATATTCATATTATTATTATTTTATTTGCCTTTTTAAT
Organism: Gracilinanus agilis; assembly: GCF_016433145.1. Classification (NCBI taxonomy): domain Eukaryota; kingdom Metazoa; phylum Chordata; class Mammalia; order Didelphimorphia; family Didelphidae; genus Gracilinanus; species Gracilinanus agilis. The sequence continues at coordinate 115 of NW_025390652.1, read as the reverse complement.
TGCTCCATTTAACTTCCATAATGATCATGTTATTATTTTATTTACCTTTTGTTATTACTTATTTTATTTACATTTTGTTATTATTTGTTATTTTATTTACCTTTTGTTATTACTT
>NW_025390651.1:0-6125 GCF_016433145.1 Gracilinanus agilis | reverse complement strand
TTGTTTCCACCTCTGGGAGAATAAGAAATGGGATTAACTAAAATAAGGTTGTCAGGAGATAACTAGAGAAAATACTCAAAGCAGAGAGGGAGAGGGAGAGAGAGAGAGAGAGAGAAAGAGAGAGAGAGAGAGAGAGAGAGAGAGAGAGAGAGAGAGAGAGAGGATGAGAATGCCCAGTGTGAGGGAAGCATCTGGGTCTGTGTTGGTGAGGCTCCCTTCGTGTGGCCGCCTGTGGCCTTGGGCTCATTTCTTCAGGGTCCCTGGAAGGCGGGGGTGGCCGTGCTTTCCTCCCACCCTCGGTGGGGAGGATCATTCATTAGGGCCAAAGCCCACCCACTCCCCCACCTTCTATCCACTTCAGCTGGGCTTCCCTTCTCCTCCGGCCCCAGCCAGGACCCTGGGAGAGACCAGGCTGCCTCTGGCTCACACACCTGGTCTGTTCCTTCAGGTGAGGGATCTGCCCCTCCTAAACCAAGGCCGTGATGGAGGAGGGGGTCAGAGGGGAGGAGGATGACTTCAGGATTCCAAGGTCTTGGAGCTCTGCCAGGCAACATCCTAAGAGCCTGAAGAGCCCCACTGAGTGCCTGCTAGTCCTGCCACAAGCCCGTGTCCTTCATCTCCTTCCCATCACCCCCTGCTCTGGAAGCTGTGGGATAGACCCTGCCTGAAAGCACAGAACCTCCCAGAGCTCCTGTGACCTGCTCGGGACGGAATCATTGCCTGGGCCCTGTGTGAGGGGTTTGATTGGACTTGTGCCCCCCTCCCCCACTTATAAGTCCCCTCTCAGCCAGGCTCACTGTGCCTAGGCAGAGCCATCATCTCGGCAGCTGCTCTTTCTTGCCTTCTTCCTGCCAGGCTTCGATTAACCCATGAGCAGCCGTGCATTTTGTGGCTGTAAATACCCCTGCCCGCCCCCCCCCAACACACGTGGCCTTTGGGCTGGGGAGATCACATTGAGCCATCTGTGGGTAATCTCAGCCAGCGTCTTCCTAGTAACCTGAGAGCTCGGTGGCAAGACCAGCCAGGCAGCGGCTATAATTAGGAACCAGCTGATTGAATAAGAGCCGGAGAAGGCAGACCACGGAAACCCCACCTGGCTCAGTTAGCACGGGGGGGGGGGGGGGGCGGAGGAGGGGGAAGGCAGCTTTAGGGACTGGAAGAGTCAAGCAAGATGAAGATGTCGGGGTGACATCAGGAGGGAGAAATGTGGTCTCCCGGGCCCGGCCATCTTTCTACCTGGCAGAGCACGGAGGTAGGTGATCAGCACTCAGCCGGCTGCTAGGGGGCCTGCAGGAAATAACAAGGCAGGTGTAGTCAGGGGAAGGGATGGCTACTCCTCCGTGCAGAGGGAATTATGGGGGAGGAAGGCCCGGCCAGAGCCTCCCCTTGGGACCCTCACTGCAAAAAGCTTCGGGAAAGCCCAGAGCCAAGAGATTTTCAGCAGCCGAATTGCCTGAACTATTTCCCAGCCTTGCAGGCTCCTCTTTTGCCAAAGCCATTTTCCACATTGTTTTCTCCCCTTCCCTGCACGTGGAACTCAAGGGGTATGGCATGAGGGACGAGCTGAGCCCCTTATTCCTCCTGGGTTCCCCGCCATCTTTCTTTTGAGTTCCAGAAACCACTGAGTCAGCTTAGCTGGCCCGGCCTGGAGAGAGTGTTCTGGAAGGGGACTCCAAGGATCCGACTCTCCAGTCTGGACCTTCTTGTGCCTGGCATGTCCCACCTTCCCATCTCTGGAATCTGCTTCTGAAACAACAACAGAAGGGCCGCTGCCAACTCCTTTGCAGACGTCCAGGCTCCTTGTGGAGGTGGCACTGTGGACGGTGGCCTGGACTTGGTGCGAGGCTAGGCCTGAGTTCGAATCTTCCTAATCTGGGGGCTCTAGCCAGGGCCCCCCTTCCCCTCACGCTCCCCCCTTACAGAATGCAGAGAAGGATAGCGCTGGCCTCCCCCGGACGCTAGCAGCTGCAGTGCAGATTAAAGCTTCCAAGCATCCAGGGCTGCTCCTCCGCCTTTGGGGTGTGTCTGCGGGGCTCCAAGAAGCTGTAGCCTGCCTGGCAGCCGCATTCTGGCAGATGGCCTCGAGCCTCTGGGGAGGGGAGGGGAGGAGCTGCCTGCTGGAAGTGTGAAGACTTCTCCTACAGAACGGGCAGAGGAAAATGGCCGGGGAGCTTGCTGAAGCGGGCTCCGTTGAGCACCCAAAGCTGGGTGGACACTGAAAAAGCTGAGGTCACCCACTGCATGCTGGGGCATCTCCAGGCCTCCCGGCTTTTGTCTCCCCTGCGGACTTGGATGGCCGTGGAAGAGAGAGGGAGGCTGACAGCTGCGCGCGCGTCTGCCCCGCTTGAAGCCCAAGCCGTGCCCAGGTGCAGACAGCACCCCGCTACCTCGCTGGTCCTCCTTGTGAATGAAGGCCGAGCCACGCTGCACACACGCGTTTATCTGTGAGGTCTGGCCGATTTTTGTTCCCAAGATCCGTCTTCTGTGAGACCCACTTGTTAAACCATTAGGAGGAACCACAATCAAGTCAACGCGGTCATCCTTACTGAAAGAATCCCACTCGCTGTACAAGCCAAAGCATCCCCTCCCTGGCCTCTACTCCCCTAGGGCTTTAGCCCTCTTAAAATGGTGGCTCGGTGGATTGAGAGTCAGGCCTAGAGAGGGGAGATCTTGGGTTCAAATCTGACCACAGATACTTCCCAGCGATGTGACCCTGGGCAAGTCACTTAACTCCATTTCCCAGCTCGTACTACTCTACTCTCTTAGAACCAATGCCCAGGATTGCTTCTAAGACAGAAGGTGAGGGCACAGCAAAACTGAGGTCTTTGGAGGCCAGAATTCTCTTAGCCTGCGTATTTGTGCCCTCGGGGCTGGTCCCTAGGAGGCTTCTCACTCTTTCTTTTGTTCATTCAACTCAATTAATCAGCGGCTTCCCTACTGACTTGGGGGCTTCCTGGCAGGACTTGGTGGTAAAAGACAACCAACGCCTCCCTCATTCCAGTTCTGTTTTCCTACAACAAAGATCTGTTTCAAAATGGACTCCTTGAAACATGGCAGTGAGAAGAAGACCCCCTCTTGGCACTGCCCGCCTCAGAGAGCGGCCCTCCTCTCTCTGCGCCAGCCGCTAAGCCCTTTGCGGGTTCCAGGCACGAGGCTGTGACTGGCTCCTGGGCTCGGGGGCCAGCCTTTGTCTTGATCATGTGGTTTGCCTCGATGGGGCAACTACGAGATCCAGATGTGGGAAGTTTGCTTTCAGGCTGTGCGGCTTTCCCACCCTGGAGATTCTCTGAGCTCCAGAGTCCAGGCCGCCTCTCAGGCTAAGGCCCAGGTGCCACCCACCTGACAAAGAATCAGGTCACTTGGGCACACGAGAAGGCAGAACTCTGGGCTGCTTGCTGGGTTCTCAGGCATTTGGGTAGTTTTGATTGTCCAGCCCTAAATCCGCTCACCACTGGGGCTTTCATTCAGGCCCCCCCAGAAACGGGGGAGGCCAGCCCGAGGGGGCGCAGTGCCCCCCACCCCCTCCCCAGAGAACCGAACTGAGCATCTCACCTTGTAGCTCTCCAGCCTGCTCGTTCTGAGCTCTGTCCCTTCTTACCCATCAGGGTGGTCTCTATCTGCTTCCCAATGAGCTCAGCAGCCTCTGCTAAGGACTAGATGTCCTCAGGCGTGCTTTTGGACCCCGCTTCCAGCAAGGCGGGGAGGACAGGCTGAAGTGCCAACTGCGGGCACCTCTTGGCACCTCGCCCATTTTCAAGCTTGTGGGCACGGCAGGGCTCCTCAGGGCACCGAACCTGCTAAGCTTTGGGGCTCTGGTTCAGAAGCTGTTTTCACTGAGATAGTCCTCGGCCAAACTTCCCCGGATGGCGAGACCCAGCCAAGCAGGCAGAGCTCTGCCAGGAGCCCAGAGCAGCGTCCCCTAGTGGGGTCCGGGTGCGGAAGCCGCGGGAGGACGCGGGTCTCACGGTCACCGGTGGAGGGAGGGAGGACAGCGGCAACACCCAAGGAAGAGCTGGAGGAGAAACAAGACCGGCAAGGAGAAAGTTTCCTCGCAGACTCCCTCCCAAGCTGATTCGTGTGCAGCCAAAGTGACTGCCAGCCCCGTTTTAGAACATCAGAAAGCAATGTTACATCACGTTGGCATCTGAGCATGGAGAAATGTCACGATCGAAACAAGGAGGACTCGAGAGCCTGCAGCCAAATGTTGGGGTGGCACCGAGCCCTGCCAGGCAGCCAGCTCGGCCTCCCCCAGACTCTTTCCTCTGCTGGGAACAACCCAAGCAGACCATCTCCCCACCCCACCCCCCATGGGCAGAGTCACGGAGGGCTGCCCGGGACGTCCTCCGGAGAGTTTTTATGCCCCCCCCAATGCCTACTGGCTAACGGGACAGGGACGGGTCACCTGGGTCTGAGAACAAAGAGAAGAAGGAAGGCCAGGCAGCTGCTCCCCCCAACCCCGGCCAACGCGGCAGCATGGAGGCTGACCAAAGAGGCTTCCGTCCTCAGCCTTTCTCAGGAAGGAAAATATGTTGAGCCAATTACTTCCTCCGAACTCGGGGCCTCTTCCTCTAGCCACCTCGGGGGCCGGCAGAGGGACCCGCTTTGCCCTCCTATGAGTACTTTGGGATTCGGATGGGGGACTTGCCGAGGGTCCATAAGAAGTAGATTAGAGGCTAGTGAGAGCCCCCAGAGCCAGAGCCTGGAGGGAGAAGAGGAGCGTCCCAGGCCGGGGCCTGTGGGGAGCTGAGATGTGGGGGACGATTTAGGAAAGGCAGCTTGGAAGGAGAGAATGCGCCCCTGACAACAGGGAGAGAAGACACGAGAGGAAGGAGGCGAGGCTGAGCGAAGGCCACCACACGGGGAGCTGCTTGTTAACTGAGGAAAGGAGGGTTTTGTCCGAGGAGACACACGAGATGATGCAAGAGGAAGAGAGCAGGACCAGGAGAACGTGGGACACAGTGACAGCAACCGAGGAGCAATGAAGAGCTGGAAAGACTCCTGGGGAAGCCAGGTGGCCCTGCAGTGGCTCACTAGAGCGGCAGGGCTGGAGGCAGGAAGACCTCAGACACTCACTAGCTCTGTGACACTGGGCGAGTTCCTGCCACCTGTTTGCCTCAGTTTTCTCATCTGTAAAATGAGCCGGAGAAGAAAACGGCCAACCGCTGAAGGATCTCTGCCAAGAAAACCCCAGTGGGTTGTGTAGAGGGAGCCATGGCTGAGACAACTGAGGGACAAACCTGGTGAAAAACACTCTCCACCTCCCGAGAGAGAACTGATGTACTCCTCGTGTAGCCTGAAACAGATTTTTGACATTCCCAGCATCCCCCTCCCAGACTTCGCCCCTAGGCTGCTCGGCTGAAAAAATGGGCAGGCACTAGGGGGGAAGCAACTGAAAACTTGAGGCCTGGAAGCTGAAGGAGATACAAATTAATTCTACACGACTAAAGAGCTGGCAAATGACTTAAGGAGACTTTGAAAGGAATGGATAAGTTGAGTGAAAATAGAGCCTCCTGCTCAGGGGTCCCTCTCCATCTGCTGGCCCCCCATCGACAGACAATTGATTCCTTTGGATCCGAAAGACCTTTGGGTTTTAGAGTCCTTGCTTGGTTGTCCTTCATACACGACGTAGGGGACCCAAATGGCCTCACTTTGTTGGGGTCAAATGCACCGTGTGTGCAACTGTGAGACCAGCACGAGACCAACGTGAACTCGGAAGACTCTACCACAGTTCAGAGATATATGAACGTTTGAGTTGGAGACGGCTCTGAATTTGCTTATCTCGTATTTCCGTTGAGCTACTACAAACCCAAATACCCCGGGAAGAAAAGTTTGCATTCTTGCACTTCACAGTTCTGCTTCCTTGGGGTGTGCGTGCGTGCATGCGTGCATGTGTGTGTGTGTGTGTGTGTGTGTGTGTGTGTGTGTGTGTGTGTACAATCTTATCTTTTACACAGTTTCACTTCCCTCAGGTGTAGTGACTTGAGGGTGTAGACGCTTTTCAAAATGTTTAAAGAGTATATTACAAATCAGAAGAATCTACTCTAGACTTCAAATCTCCAAGCTAGAAGGGATCTGATTAGTCTTTTAATCCTTCCTCCCTTCTTTTTCTTTCTTTCTTTCTTTCT
>NW_025390650.1:0-11945 GCF_016433145.1 Gracilinanus agilis | reverse complement strand
GAGAGAGAGAGCTCCCTCCTCCTCACAGAGCTGGAAGAAAAGTGCAAAAGGAAAGAGAACAGGTGGTGGGGGAGTGCTTGAGGGTGCAGAGACAAGGAAACAGCTAATCCCTCACTCCTCACTTAAATATCAAACCGCATGTGTGAGGGGAGCTGAGTGGGGGGCAGAGCAGGAGGGAGATGGCAAGGCAGAGCGGGGAATGAGGTGCAGCTCCTGAAATAGACTTTTGGGGGAGGAAAGGTTCTCCACAGGCCCCTGTGCTTGTTGGGCAAGGATCCGCATTGGATACCAGGCGTTAAAAAAAAAAAGAAAAGAAAAGAAACACCCAACCCCACCCCCGCGTCCCCCTTTTGTCCTCGCCCCGGACTTTTCTTTCCCCCCAAGCCGGGGGAAGAGGGGGGCGGGTCAGCGCCGACCCTAGCCCATTCCCACCTCCCTCTAGGGCGCATTCCTGAGAAAGGAAAAGGCTCTACTCTCTGAGCTCTATCGGGTTCACAGGCGCTCACCCAGAGCCGCGACAGCCCTCCGCCAAGGGCGACTCGGGTCCCGGGCGGCTGGGATTTTAATGAAAGGAAATATTTCAGCCAGCCGCCGGCAGCTCGGATTACACTGACCGAGCCGATGAGGAAATGTCTTCGTATCTCCGAGACCTATTGCTTTTCAGCGCGTTGTTTGGAATCACTTCCCAGTCCCAATCCGCCCTCGCGGAGAGGCTGAGGCTTCTAGCTCTGCCCTTGACCCCATCCTTGCGCACAGACCCATTCCCTAGGAGGGTGGGAGGCTGGGAGCGTGGCCATCCCGAACTTCAGGGAAGCTGTGCCTTCCCACCCCTGCACACAAAGTCTTGCTGAGGTCCCTCACACACACACAACCCAAGACACCCACACGCTATGCATACTTCTGCCTGGTGCCTTGTAACCCTGGACAGGTCATTTTACCTCCCACCCTAAGTTTTCCCATCTCAAAAATGGAAATGACCGCACCGACCTTGGAGAGTTATTGTAAGAATCAAAGGAGATAGCATGTAAAGTACTTTGCAAAGTGTGAAATGCCAGATAAATAGAGGCGCGAGCTCCTTACACCGAACAACAAGTGCAAACCCCCACACAACACACCATACCCATGTCACACATCACACACACACAACACTTTAAGCAGCACATTCATGGCACCCACAGTATACATATATTATACCCCAAACACCCGCATACCATACATACTACACACATACATAAGCCCCACACATACCATATACGCATATTATACTGTTCCCAAACGCCATGCAATTCACACACAGTTGAAGTCCCTGGCAGGTCACAGTTACTAAATAGGAGGCAAACAATCTGTAGTTAGTGTTCTACTAATATGACAGATAGCTAATCTTTGGGTGCTGTCGTTGCAAGATGCTGAACCCAACCCCAAAGGGCTCAAGGACTTTAGAGATGGGAAAGCTTTGCCTGTCTCTCCAATCTGTCTTACTCTTCATCAGGATTGACCTTTATAGACCTCCTTTTCAGAAGTGGGATGCTCCAGAGGCCAACTGAGAGGGACTCCAGCTCTGAGTAGAGGAGCAGTCTTCCCCTCCTCATCTCAATCAAGTGCCAAAGAGGTAAATTGAAGTTGGAAGAAGGAACGAATGGAGGGAGAAATGGATTGGAGGAGGAAGATTTAAGCCAGATTGGGAAGAAGAAGAGTTGGGACAAGGGAGAGAGGAAGAAGCCAGGGACAAAGAACAAGGGAGGACTGGAAGGAGGGAGAGGTAGGAGAAAGAATGGGTGAATAAAGGAAGGGAGAAATAAGAGAAAGAGTAAAGCAGAGAGGAATAATCAGGAGGAGGGAAGTAACCCTGCAAGAAGGAATATATACATGAAAGTAAGTAGGGATGGACTGGAGAGAGAGAAATGAAAAGTTGAAGGAATAGGATAAAAAAAAAAAAAAAGAATGACTGGGAAGAGAAAGCTGTGAAGTAGCAGAAAAGAGAGGGAAAAAAATGATACATAACCCATCTTGGCTTGGCCAGGGATCCAGAGCCAGAAATGGTAGGTTTACAGATGGAAGGAATGAAGGAGGGACAGATGGAACAGGAGGGGAGGTGGGTCAGACAGAGGGGATAGATGTATGGGTTGAGATTTGCTGCATTTATGTAATGGAGAACAAAAGCAAGAGGTGACTTTACACATTGCCTTCCCTTTTTAACAGCTGATATGGAAAATGTCATTTTTCAAGTTTCTACTTTCTTATTTCTCAGAGGAGATGTGAAAGCACAACTTTAAAATGTTAAGAGTCTTCCCCCCTCCTCCCACAACCATTTAAAGAGGTTGAAAGGATCAGCTAAATCTCAAATGGCAGAGACTTGTGGGACTTCAGGTAGGCTGCTCCAAAGATTATATGAAGATGGGAAATCCGTGGTTAGAGCAAAATCTGCCTCTAGCGAATGGATTGAAACTGCCTAGATTCCCAGAGCGACTCTGTTCTATGCCTTTTAGGAGCAGACTTAAGGGGTCTTTAATATCAAGTTCCCTCTTGTCTCAAAGCTGATGGGTTTGCTAGTTACAGACAATAGTATGAGTAGGGCCTCTGGGAGTAGCTCGAGCTTGCCAACTCCCCACTCAAACAGTGCTAGGAAGAGGCTGGAGTTAAGGGTAGCTCATGATTAAGTGCAAAAATGAGACTTGCCTGGTGATGCCTAAAATGCCATTCCCTCCTCCCCCCTGCTCTTAACCCCCCTTTTCCCTTGTTGAAGAGATATTCAACTTTAAAATTCAAATCATATGCCACCTCCTTCAGGAAGCCTTCCCTGATCCCCCCATATGTCCAATTCTAATCCTTAGGAAGAACCTTCCCTCTCAGACCTCACATATCACTTTGTCTTGCAACTCTCCTACATTATAATTATTAGTGTCTCATTTGCTTACCAAACAGTATATCTTGAAGGCAGGTAGTCTGTCATCAGCAGATGGCACATGTGTTTTTTTGGATTGGACCTGTAATATCATAGGTATATGCAACCCTCCCTTCAACTTCAGGCCTCCCCTCTCCTGCTACACCTGTCCTTTGTGGGTAGAAGAGTGTTGCCTTCTACTTAACAGTGAATATTTTCACACCTGGTCATGCACTTCATATCCCAGTGACATGGAACCCCTGTAGATCATCTACCAAGCCCCATTCCTTGCCCCCTGCCACCTGATTTCTCATTCCCATCCTCCTGAACCCTTCTACCCTAAAGCTTCAACCCAATTATACCCATCCTTTTCGCAGTGCCCTCTGGAATGCTCTTTCCATAGGCAACAAGCTTGCCTTCCTCTTAAATCATTTCCTCTCCTACTCCTTCCATCTACCAGCTGTAACTGAAACCTAGTTTCTCTCTCATGGCACAGCCTGTCAGGTCATCCTTTCCAGCACTGGCTGTACTTTAACTTTTTCTCCTTGGCTCAGTGGACAAGGTATATGAATTTGAATACTCTTTGCTCCACACTGACACTTCCAGGTTTCCTTCCTCCATCACTCAAGAATTGCTCTTCCTTTGAGAATCATACATCCCTAGATCACTCCTCTTCCTTCCTCCTTGAGTTTTATACCTGGCTTACAATTTTTCTCTCCTCCTCAACTCCTGCACTTAAACTATGGGACATCAAAAGTCATATTTATTCTCCCTCAAATACCCTATCCACTCAGTTCCTTAACCTATTTCCCTCCCATAAGCTGCTCCTCCACCCAACCTTAGCCTTGAGTCATATGTTTTTTCCTTCCTTCAGGATAGGGACAACATGGATGTGTTTGTGGTCAGAGGAAATGAGAGAGGGAGGGATCAAAAATAAGTAAAAGAATAGAGATGACAGGGAAACAATTTGTTAAAGGATTATGGGATAGAATGGGATCACTTGAACATGTAGGAGGGATTAGCCTTGGTAAGGACAAAGACCATTTCATCATGTGAAACAGGGGTGAAGAGAGAGTGACAGAGGCACCTGAGTTATAGGAGATGAGAAGAGGCAAGAAGAGAAAGTTCACCTTCAATTGTCTGCTCATTGTAGATAAACTTCTCTAAAGGCCATCTCTCTCTCCTCTTCTTTTCTTCTAAACCCCTTACAATCTGGCTTCCCGCTTGATTCTGGTTCTCCTCTGACATATCTGACCACTCCTTTTCTGTTTCCTTTGCTGGATTTTCCTCCAGATTACTACCTCTAACCTTGGCCAGGGTTCTTCCCTGAGTTCTGTTCTCTTCTCTCTATATATATCAAGTGAGGATTTGATCATCAAATACTTACATCCCTGCCTATTATAAGACCCCTTTCCAAACATCCCACTTTCCATAGATGGCCTTCCCCAATCCCCGCCTTTTTTCATCTCTTACCTTCAGTCTCAGAATCTATGTTAAGTATCTGTTTTGAAGCCAGGACCTCCTATCTCTAGACCTGGTTTTCAAACTATTGAGCCTCGATGCTCCCCAACGCATCCTTTGTAATTCCAATGCCTTCCTTCTCTTAATTATTACCTATTTAACCAGTGTATTTCTTGCTTTATATATACTTATTTGCATGGTGTCTCCCCTCGTGAGACTGTAAGCTTCTTGAAGGCAGGAACTATCTTTTGCTTCTTTTTGTATCCCTAGAACTTCATATGGTACCTGGCACAGAGTAGGTGCTCAATAAATGTTGATAGGTTGATTGATTGACTCCCCAGAGAGAAAAGACCCTCTATTGACTACATCTAGACCTATTCTGCCATTTAAAATCTTTGCCACTTGGGGAACTGAGAGATTAGAGTATTTGCTTATAATCAATACTTGTCTGAGGTCAACCTTAAAATGAGACTTTCTGACTCCCAGATCTTTCTCTGTCCACTCTACCAAGAGGTCTATTGTGTTAGCTTATAAAATGGAGTCAATTTAGTAAACAAACAAACCTTTCTGGATTTGGGGGGGCCTCTCTATGACACACATGATTCACAACAGGTTACCTCTGGTCTGTACATGCTCCTTCCTATCTCCCTTTTCTGGTAACTTCTATACCACAACCTGGCTTTCCCTGTTACCCTGGGCAGCTAGATGGTTCAGTAGATAAAGTGTTGGGCTTGGAGTCTGAAAGACTCTTTTCATGAGCTCAAATCCAACCTCAGACACTTACTTGCTGTGTGACCCTAGCCAAGTCACTTAACCCTGTTTGCCTTAGTTTTCTCAGCTATAAAATGAGCTAAAGAAGGAAATGACAAACCACTCCAGTATCCTTGCCAAGAAAACCACAAATGGGGTCATGAATAATTGGACATGACTGAAAAATAACTAGACTAACATCTCCCAGCTTGTGACATTAGATAGGAAACAACTCAGACTCCTAAATGAGGACCTCCCCACCCTTATAAAATCCATGCATCTCTTTCCTTTAAAGCTCAGTCCATATGCCACCACTTTATGACACAATATTCCTAGGAGCAAATATCCCGATAGCCCCAATTACCTTGTATTTATTTCATAAATATTTTGTATATGCTAACATATGTACATGTCTTCCCCAATAGAATGTAAGCTGTAGGAAGGCAAGGACCATTTCACTTCTGTCTTTGCATCCCTAGCACCTTGATAAGTGCCTGGCTCAAGAGAGGCACTTAAATGCTCATTGAGGGAAAGCTAGGTGACTCAGTAGATAGAGCAACCAGCCTAGAGATGGAAGGTCCTGGTTTCAAATCTGGCCTCAGACACTTCCTAGCTGTGTGGCCCTGGGCAAGTCACTTAGCCCTATTTACCTAGCCTTTGCCCTTCTACTCTAAAGTTGTTATTAAGATGGAAAATAAGGGATTCTTAATTTTTTTTCAATAATTAATGCTTATTGGTTTATTCGTCGTGGAGCTGCCCTACTATGGAGAAAATGAAGTCTTCTAATCAACATGTATTATTAAGTGCCTATTATGTGCCAGTCACTATGCTAAATTCTGGGGATACCAAAAAAAGCAATATAGTCCTTACCATCAAGGAGCTCCCAGTCTAATAGAAGAAGACGATATGCAAATAACCATATACAAAAAAAAAGATATAGAGAGGATAAATTGGAGATAACCTCAAAGGCAAGGCACTAACCATAAGAAGGCAAGAGAGGTTGAGTCGGCAAAAGCTCGATGAGCCAAGTCTGAGGGAGGCCTTCCTGAAGGATGACCTCCATCCAGGGTTTGCTGAAGACAGCTCATTTAGACTCTCAAGAGTATTTACACTTCAGAAATCAGCAAATGCTACAAATCTGGGCTTTGTTGATTGTTTTACTAACTGTTCAGACCAGTGATGGGCAAAATTTTTAAAGAGGGGACCAAAGGAAAGGAAATGCTCATCTGTCAGTCTGTTTCTAAGGCAACTCTTTCGAAGTTTCATTGTATTGCATCCTATTCATTGTATTCGTCAGATTAGGAATAATGTCGCTTGCCAGATAGAACATTTCAGGCCCCCCCCCCCCATGTGGCTCACAGGCAACCATAGTTTGCCCATCACTGATTTAACTTAAGAAGGTGTTGTAGAAAATGTTTTAAAATGTAGATTGAACCAAAAAATGAAACCTACTTTCTGAGGACCGTTATTATTAAACATTTATCAACATACTCCCTCCCCTCCACTCCCTTCTTCCCTCTCTGACCCAAAGACCATTGGTCCCTTTGAGCAACTGAGACCCAGGTGTCTCCTTTGTTCTGAACCCTTAGTCCTTTTCCTCTCTTCTCCCTGCTTCTGCTCCTAATTATTAAATCTTGGGTTCTATACCTCCCTTGTGTGAAATTCAATACACAATAATAAAAATCCACTGCTTTGCATATTACCAGCATGTCTGATCTAACTCATTCATAAGGGAAAAAAAAAACCTCTAAACCCCGAAATGACTGGAATAGACTGGTACAGCAACTTAATAAATATTTGTGCAATTGTGTTAACTTGCTAAAAACATCAAATGAGAATTTCATCATAGCAGACATAACCATGACATCCTATAGACAACTTGCAAATAATGGTACATACAAGATAGATACAGAGTGGATGGAAGGTAATCTCAGAGGAAAGGGGGACAAGAAGAAAAGACCTCATGGAGGATAGGCTTGGAAATGTCTTAAAGGTGTCCAAGGAAACCAAGAAGCAGAGATGAGGAGGAAGATTATTCCAGGCATGAGGGCAGACACTGCAAAGGTATAGAGATGGGAAATGGGAATGCCCCTGTGCAGGGAATAGCAAAAATAGTAAGGTCAGTGTTACTGGATTATAGTATAGATAGAAGAAAGTCAAAAGTAAAAAAGACTGCAGAGGTAAAAAAGTAGCAAGATATAAAGGGCTTTGCATAATGAATAAGATTGGGGGCAGCTAGTGGATGGGGAACCAGACATACATATGGGAGGTCCTGGGTTCACATCTGGCCTCAGACATTTGATAGCTATGTGACCCTGGGCAAGTCATTTAACCCCAACTACCTAGCCCTTACCACTCTTCTGCCTTGGAACCAATATACAGTATTGATTCTAAAATGCAAGGTAAGGGTTTAAAAATAATAATAATGAACAATATTTTATTTTTTATCTTGGATATAATAGGGAATTATCTTCTTCTTCTGGCCATTCCAACACTAGCTACTTCAGTGGTCTGAAGAGCAAGTAGGTAAACACCACAATAAAATAGTAGCCCAGCACTGTTTACTCATTCATCTATTCATTTATCTAGGCATGCATTTATTAATTACCTAATGTTTGTATAAAACTATGTTGGTTACCAAGGAATACCGGGATGAATAAAATTCTGTTCCTAAGTTCATAGTCCCTTAACAGTCAAAAGACATAAGTTCTAGTCCCAGCTTTGAAACTAAATTAAGTCACCAAATCAATAAACATTTATTAAGCACCTATTATGTTCCAGGAACTATAGCAGATGCCAAAGACACAAGAAAAGCAAAAAAAAAAAAAAAAAAAAAAAAAAAAAAAAAAAAACAGCCCATACTCTTAAAAAGAACACTGACTAATGGGGAGACAACATGCAAACCATTATATGCAAACAAGCTATAGACAGGATAAATTAGAGATAATCATTGGAGGGAAAGCAATTAGTCTTATGGAAGATTGCAGAGGCTTTTTTATGAAAGGTGGGATTTCAGCAGAGCTAAATATACCACAAGCTTTTGAGTTAACTTGTCATTACTATTCATGTGGGGAAGAGAAAGGAGGGAGGAAAATGCCCTTCCCCTATACTTTGTGGCAAAGTACAAGGGAAATAATGGTCCTCCAAAAGTTTACCATCTCCAAATAAACTCAGAGTTTGGTTTCCTTACCTATAAGATGGAAACAATAATATTAACTACCTGAGAGGATTATTTTTGTAAGCTAAATTGCTATTATAAATAAACATTCACAGAATCATGGAATTCTGAAATTGGAAAAGACAACAGAGGCCATTAGAAAATGAGGAAATGGAGACTTAGCAAAAGTCAGGGGATTGGCTTCCCAAGGGCTCTCCCATGGGAGAGTCTCAATTCAGTCCTGGTCTTCTGACTCCAAGCCAAAGTTCTCCCACTATAAAATCCTACCCCTCATTAAAACAAAACAAAACAAAACAAAACAGGAACAACTAATATTTATTAAGTACCTTCTACATTCAAGATAGCTAAGTGGCACAGTGGATAGAATGTGAGACTTGGTGTCAGGAAAGGTCATCTTCCTGAGTTCATATCCAGCCTCAGACACTTACTAGCTATTTGACTCTGCACAAATCACATAACCCTTTTTGTCTCAGTTTCCTCATCTGTAAATGAGTTGAAGAAGGAGATGGCTAGCCAGTCTAATATCTTTGCCAAGAAAACCTCAGATGGGGTCATAAAGAGTCCAATATGACTAAAAAAATGACTGACTGAACAAGGACAACCTTCTACATTTGGAACTTTGTGCTAGTTCTGGGGAAGAGACAAAATTTAGATGAGAAATAATCCCTGTCTTCCTAGAGATTATGGTCTAAAACAGTGACTCCCAAAGTGGGCACCACCAGCCCCTGGTGGGTTCTGCAGCGATCCAGGGAGGCAGTGATGGCCACAGGTGCATTTATCTTTCCTACTGATTGCTATTAAAATTTTAAAAAATTAATTTCCAGGGGGCTAAGTAATATTTTTTCTGGAAAGGGGGCAGTAGACCAAAAAAGTTTGGGAACCACTGGTCTAAAAGAATTACAATAATGGGATATGACACGTATTTACATAGCTCTTTTTAAAATTTTTATTTAGAATACTGTTCCATGGTTACATGATTCATGATCCTCCACCCTGTTCTCTCCTCCTCATTCACAAAGCTGACA
Source organism: Gracilinanus agilis (assembly GCF_016433145.1). Taxonomy (NCBI): domain Eukaryota; kingdom Metazoa; phylum Chordata; class Mammalia; order Didelphimorphia; family Didelphidae; genus Gracilinanus; species Gracilinanus agilis. The sequence goes on along the minus strand of NW_025390650.1, from coordinate 2,650 downwards.
AGCAGTTCCACTGGGTTATACATGTAGCATTGTTCAAAACCTATTTCCATGTTATTCATATTTGCAGTAGAGCGATTCTTTAACATCAAAACCCTAATCACAACCCTATTGCACCACATGATCAATCATGTATCTTTCTAATGCATTTCTGGTTGCACAGTTCTTTCTCTGGATGTGGATAGCTTTCTTTCTCCTAAGTTCCTCTGGATTGTCCTGGGTCATTGCATTGCTACTGGTAGAAATAGAATATTCTATTAGAATAATAGAAAAGTCTATTACATTCGATTATACCACAGTATATCAGTCTCTGTGTACAATGTTCTCCTGGTTCTTCTCCTTTCACTCTGTATCAATTCCTAGAGGACGTTCCAGTTCACATGGAATTCCTCCATTTCTTTATTCCTTTCAGCACAATAATATTCCATCACCAACAGATACCACAATTTGTTCAGTCATTTCCCAATCAGTGGACACCCCCTCATTTTCCAATCTTTTGCCACCACAAAGAGCATGGGTATAAATATTTTTGTACTAGCCTTTTTCCTTATTATCTCTTTGGGGTACAAACCCAGCAGTGGTATGACTAAGTCAAAGAGTAAGCATTCATTTGAAGTCCTTTGCACATAGTTCCAAATTGCTCTCCAGAATGGTTGGATTAATTCACAACTCCACCAGCAATGCATTAGTATCCCAATTTTACCATATGCCCTCCAACATTTATCACTTTCCTTTGCTGCCATATTGGCCAATCTGCTAGGTATAAGGTGGTACCTCAGAGTTGTTTTGATTTGCATTTCTCTAATCAGGAGGGATTTATTACACTTTTTCATGTGCTTATTGATCGTTCTGATTTCATCCTGTGAAAATTGCCTATTAATGTCCCTTGACCATTTGTCAATTGGGAGGTGGAATAGCTCTTTTATTTTAACCATAAATGTAAATGCAAGGGCTATGAGGTCTTTCTTAGGGAAGAAAGGTTATTACTGACTTGGTGTGATGGGTTTGGTAAAGGATCCCAGGAAACTTCCTGAAGGAAATGAGATTTTAGTTAGGCTTTAAAGGATTGGTAGAAATTTGACGAAAGGAGAGCTAAAGAGAGGGGGAGAGCAACAAGGGGGAAAGTACAAACAAAGGCACAAGGAAAAGAGAATAAAAGCTTGTAGAAAGGTGACTAAAAATTGAGTTGGGGGCATCTGGGTAGCTCAGTGGAGTGAGAGTCAGGCCTAGAGACAGGAGGTCCTAGGTTCAAACCCGGCCTCAGCCACTTCCCAGCTGTGTGACCCTGGGCAAGTCACTTGACCCCCATTGCCCACCCTTACCAATCTTCCACCTATGAGACAATACACCGAAGTACAAGGGTTAAAAACAAAATTGAGTTGGACTGGACTGTAAGCAGCATGGAGGGAAATAGTAGGAAATGAAGGCTGAAGTGATAGAATGGCTTAAGTTTATTGGGAGCCTTGAAACTTGAAGGGATGTGAGGGAAGAGGATCAAGAAGAGACTTCTACTTTCTCAGTCTTTAAGGCAAAAAACTTAGGTTTGAATATTGCAAGTACAACATGCTACCTGTGTAACTTTGAGCAAATTGTTTAACTCTCTGAGCCTCAGTATCCTCATTTACAAAGCTTCTGAAGTCACTTCTAGCTAGAAATCTAGGATCCTATAATAATAACTAACATATATATGCATATATATATGTAAACATCTACAGAGTATCCCAAACTTTTGGAACACCATGTATATGTGTGTTTCCTGTTGTTCTTCAGTCATTTCAGATGTGTCTGATCTTTTGCAGTCTAATTTAGGGTTTTCTTGGCAAGGATCCTAAAGTGGTTTGCCATTTTCTCCTGCATCTTATTTTGCAAATGAGGAAACTGAGTCAAATAGGGTTAAGTGATTTGCTCAGGGTTACACAGCTAGTATCTGAGGCCAAATTTGAACTTGGATCCTCCTGACTCCAGGCCAGGCACTCTGTCCACTGCACCACCTTACTGTCCGTGTGTGTACATGTGTGTATGTGTGTATATATTTGCATACATGTACATATATATATTTTATTTTTATATATACACATAGATACAGAAACAGAGAGACAGAAAGAGAGGGAATAAAGCAGAAAGAGAGGGAAAAATAGAAACAGAGACAAAAAGAGAGTACTTTTAAGGTTTAGAAAGCATTTTAGATGTATTATCATGTTTGATCCTTACAACAAACTCTGAGAGGTTTGTTTTAATTAAATAATAGAAGTAATGATATTAGACTATTATCACCCCCATCTTATGGATGAGCAGCTAAGATCGATAGAGGTTAAGTGATTTACCAATTGCTACCCAGCTAACAAGTGTCTGAGGTAGGATGTTAACTCAGGTTTTCCTGCCTCCCACTCTAGGACTCCATCTACTAAACCACCTGCCTCCTTCTAGTTCCCTCTCAGAAGCCAGAATCTAAGAGAGAGCATGGCTAGACATTTCAAAAATGCTTCCTACAAGTTTGGAATTACTGACCCGAGTGCATCCTCATACTTTGGGCTATCTTGAAGAATGATCCCTTTCACCTTCCACTTAGCAGAATATAAGCTCACTGGTTGGTTTTTGCCCATACTGGTGCTAAGCTGCTCTCAGTCACATACTCTCTCTCTCTCTCTCTCTC
>NW_025390649.1:0-8027 GCF_016433145.1 Gracilinanus agilis | reverse complement strand
TATAGAATAAAATGAATTGATATAATATAATAATAAAATATTTAAATACTTTTTTTATAATATTTATATCTATTAATCTCAATCCAGCCAGGAAAGATATCCACCAGATATCTATCTTTACCCACTACACTAAAACAAGTTTCTTTGACCAGGTGATGTTACTCAAGCTGGAATTGGGGGGTGGAGGTAGCACTCCCTTCCTTAGGCAAAATCCAGTCTTAGAAGCAAGGAGGAGGGGGTCTGAATGAAGAGGGTAGTCAAAGAAAAAGATTATATCCCAAATCATCCCACTGGGAGGGGAAAAAAGGTGATATGAGTGAATTTAGCACCTTCCCTTTCTTCAATGGAGAGGGGGGCAGTAAAAGAGAAAAAAAAAAATGATCATCCTATGTGTATGGAGAGGTATAGTTAGACTTTGGCCAATTTCTTCCCTCCTTCAGTTGATGTCACAAAAATGACAGGGTAGATAATAGAGGTAATTAGGTATCTGCGTGTTAATGAAACAAAGAGACCAGTTAACAATACCTTGTTATTTTTTTGAATTGTGGAAACTGTTCCTTCATAGCTAAAATGGAGGAAGCTACACCATTGGTTAAGAAAATAGTGGGTCCTTAAAAAGCTGAAATCTCCTGCTCTGAAAAGGGCAGGAAGCAGTTAGCCATCTGGAAAGAACACAGGCTTCCAAGAAGAAATCACTCTTCCATCACTTGGGAAGAAGAGAGAAACCTCCTCCTCCCCTCCTCCACTATTAATTGGCTATGGTTTCACAGTACAGCTATTTTGCCCAGTAGGAAACACTCCATCTAGTAATTTAAAAGAATTAAAGTAGAGACATCCAGCAGGGAGCAAAGGAACACATTCTGGTCAGACAAGACCATAGAGAAGTCATTTGAGGGAGGAAACTGCTTGGAATAATGGGATTCTTACTTAGCAGAGAAGACTGCTGGCTATGGATACAAGGGTAGACTAGCACTGGCAATCAGGTGTCAAAGGATGGAGGCGAGCAGTCTCTGGGAGTGCAGCTAAACAATTTGCCCAGCAGAGACACTGTGCTGGGGGAGGCAGGGTAAGGTGGAAGACAATTGAGACTTGTTCCCTATGTGTATACCTCACTATAATTGTATTTTATTTGTACCGGCTCTTCCCACACTGTGTGTAATTATAGGAGAGTTTATACCAGATTTATAGGGAATATAGTTTTAGATACAAAGGCGCCCTAGGACCTGGGAGTAGCAGCTGCCCTCTGGAGATCCAACCTGCCAAGAAGAGTGCATGTTTAGGCATTAGCCCAGAATCCCTGATATATTTAATTTGTACACTCGATTCAACAATTCAGTCCAGTAAGAATTTATTAAGCACTTACTATAGTAGAGATAGTATAGTAGGCAGAGAAATAGATGAGTTTAAAGTCAGAAAGACTCACTTTCCTGGATTCAGATCTGATCTTAGACACTTCCTAGCTGTGTGACCCTGAGTAAATCACTTGACTGTGTTTGCCTCAGTTTCCTCATCTGTAAAATGATCTGGACAAGGAAAGGACAAACCTCTCTAGTATCTTTGCCAAGAAAACCCCCAAGTGGGGTCAAAAAGAATCAGACACAACTGAAATGATGACAACATCAAGCAGCAGAAGCATAGCAACACAACAACATGGTATATTTCAGGAACTAGGAAAGCACTAGAGATATAAAGACAAAAAGGATTAACAGCCCCTGCCCTTGAGGAGTTTGTATTCTTCTGGGAGAGGTGATAGAATATGATATGTAAAGAAATAAATAATTATGAGTAAAATTTCCCAGAATATGCCCATAAATATGTATTTGTATGAAAATGGCAAAAGCATAGTTAGTAGAGAAGAGAAGCACATTTTATTTCTTTTGAGACTTATCACAAATGCTTAGATAGAGGTTATATATCACTGCACACTTTTAACTATAAAAAGGTCAGTTAAATTTAATTTATAAATATGAAGAGACTTTCTCTGGTTATTAGTTCCCCATCTCTTGTATTCTTACCACCTCCCATAGCCAGCCAACCTGCCTCTCAGCAGGGACATATTCTCCTCTCATTGTTTAAAGAGTTTCTACTGAGAAGGCATGAATTTAGCCTTCAAAGTCCTTCCTAGGGTCTTCTTTGACCAGAAGATAATAGCTTGGAGCAAGGCCAAGGTTTGACATTAATCAAGCTGTTAGTCATTTAGATATTTGAAACATTTATGCCCTTAGTGGAAAGTATTGCCATAATTCCTTTCTTAGTTCATCAGATTTCTCCATCTGGATATTTATTTACTCTGTGGTCTAATTCTGGCAATTGCTAGTCTATCATGAGACAAATTCAATGACCAGGGGTCAAAAATTTAATTGACTATCTCTTTCCACCAAGAGATCTGATGAGGTATATGAAGGCTATGCATGTATAGGTATGTCCTCTCTTTGTGCCAATAATGTGAATGGAGAGAGTCCCAGTGAATGCTATTTCATGCATATCCTTGAAGAATATGCCAGCCAGGTGTGTTCTATTGCAGGCTCAGACCAGTTCACACAAGCTGGTTGTTAAATTTTCACAGTGAGCCTTTTTACCTCAGAAACTGGCAAACATTATAAATCAGAATGTGTTTTGGTGGGGTTTTTTTGTATAGATTTTTAAAAGTGGTAGAGAAATTGTCAATTCAAAATGCAGATTAAACTTAAAATATATGGTAAACACATTTTCCCTCCAGAAAGCCAGTTGTTAAATCATTACCAGAACATTTCTGATATCAACCTATGAGCAGTAGTCAGTTGGTTTATCTGGATCCACAATTTCTGCCTTGCTTGGTTGTAAATTGACAGTCAGGTGAGTAGAACAGATCCTAATTCATAACCTAGATCTTGAGATTGAGAAGTTTTGGTGGGTAGGTAGCTGCCTCAGCTCTTGTACCTACCCAGCAAAACTGTGGTTCCCAAACTTTTTTGGCCTACCGCCCCCTTTCCAAAAAAATTTTACTTAGCTCCCTGGAAATTAATTCTTTAAAAATTTTAATAGCAATTAATAGGAAAGATTAATGCACCTGTGGCCATCACTACTTTCCTGGATCGCTGCAGCACCCACCAGGGGGCAGTGGTGCCCACTTTGGGAATCACTGCTCTACACAAACCTTTGTTACCTGAAGTTGTGCAAGAGCTTGTAAGATACCTTGTCCATCTCCAAGCCCATTCTATTGACTGAGAACTGAAATTTGAGAAATCATGCAATTAACATTGATTAAGCATCTATTATGTGCTAGGCGCACTATGCTAAACTTTAGGGATACAAAAAGAGGCAAAAGACAGTCCCTACCCTGAAGGACCTTATAATCTTATGAGGGAAACAGCAAGCAAAAAATACATACAAAACAAATGATATACTGTGAACAATAAATAGAAAATAATCAACAGAGGAAAAGTACTAGCACTAAGAGAGATTGGGGAAGGTATCCAGTAAGATAGGACTGCAGCTGAGACTTAAAGCAAGCAAAGGCAGTTAGAGTTCAGCCAGAGAAAATGCCCAGAGCCAAGAGACGCATTGTATTGTTTGTGGAAGAGTAAGAAGGCTAGTGTCACCAGGCTGAAGAGTAACTGTCAGGTTGTAAGGTGTAAGAAGATGGAAAGGTAGGAGAAGGCAGACTCCAAACTACACTCAAAGACCATTCCTGATTTCTCTGCCCAAGCTCCAAGCCAGACTTTATGGTGATCAAAACTGATTTCATTATCATAAATTTGGAGATCAAATGAATAAGTAGATATTTCACACTGAAAATGGGAGCGAATTAAAAGTTACATAATTAGGAACTCAGAAAACTAATGCTCCTCAGAAACTCTCCAAATAATACATTTGCAAATAGCGAATTGCAAAAAAAAAAAATCCTTTCTCTTTGCATTTATGCAAAAATAAAAGCATTACACATATTGTATAGTATTTATTAATTAGTGATGCAGGGATTAATAGCATTTATCATGGTTGTGTCCTTTGTTCCAAAGAAACCTGGACCCCTGTCTTTTCAGAGAAAAAGGGAGAGAAAAGGGGAGGAGTGGGAATGAAGAGCCGTAGGTGTTCCTCTTCGGATTCTTAACTAGTTCCAGCCATGCAGCAATTGACTCCTGGATCTCATATATGATTCAATCCTACAGCCAGGCCTCAGGAGCCCCAGTCATGACTCATAGTAGCTGTTACCCTTCCTTCAGTTTTCTTTCCCATTTTATATCCATCTACACTCTCTGCTTCCCCTCCCCATTATCCCTTAGCATTGGAGAGGAGAGAATTTTAAAATTCATCCAAATGTACCCTTCAGAGACATGAGTGACAGGGGGCAGCATAGGAAAATGTAACAAGTCCTTTCTTTGATAACCAAAGAAAGGGGCACACAGATGTGGTTCCACCTTTTCTTAGGGAAGTTTCTTTTCCTGCCAGCCATAAATGTTTTGATCCCCCTCAGGAAATCAGTAACCTACCTGGATTATGATGACAATATCAACCCATTTCCTTCTTAATTTGTATTTGAATCACACCTAAATTGGTTCCTCTTTTTTTAAAGGCTGTCTATAAAAGATTGCCCCCACCACTAGATGCCAGGCCCATACCAAATGCCTAGTGTGATAATAATTACCTTCTGCTATAATTTTTCCTGAGTCTGAAATGCTTCTTTCAACACTAGCTTGCCAGATAATTTGAATCCCAAAGTCATAGGATCAGGGCAAACTGCTCTGGAAATATGGGGGGGGGGGTACACTTACCGAAGGCCAGGGGATATCCTGATCTCCGTGGCAATGTCAAAATGGTGCTATACAAGGTAATACTGGAAAATGAGGCATAGGGAAATGACAAGATCAGTAATGGCTTCATGTAGAAGGTGGTAGCTGAGCTGAGACTTGAAAGACATTTTAAGAGATGGAAAAAAGTGTAGGAAGGAGTAGATTCCAAACATGGAGCACAGCCAGCACAAAGATGCTGAGAATGTGAGAAACCACAAGGCCAGTTTGACTAGATCTTAGAGTTCTGGAAGGGAAGCAATGTATGAAAAACCTGGAATGGTAGTTTTATTCTAAAAAATAAAAGGCATCCACAAAAATATGCTAGAGAAAAAAATAACCAAACAAGCAAGCTAATGACAAAAAATACTAAAATAAAGTAAATTTTGTATATATGTATAAGACTATATATATAATATGTGTATTATATACATATATGTAGATATATATTTAAACCCTCACCTTCCTTCTTAGACTCAATACTGTATAGTGGTTCTGAGGCAGAAGAGAAATAAAGGCTAAGCAATGGGTGTTAAGTGACTTCCCCAGGGTCATACAGCTAGTAAGTGTCTTGAGTTAAATTTGAACCCAAGACTTTCCATCTCTATGCCTGGCTTTCAATCCATTGAGCTATGCTGCTTCTAGCAGTTTTTATTTTTATAAACATTCATCTATTTCACTTAGACTGCCAGATTTATTGGCATATAGTTGGGCAAAATAACTCCTAATAATTGCTTTAATTTCTTCTCCATTAGTTATGATTTATCTTTTTAATTTTTGAAATTAGTGATTTGCTTTCCTTCTTTCTTTTTTTAGTAAAATTATCCAATGGTTTATCTATTTTATTAATTTTTTTCATTAAACTAGTTCCTTGTCTTACTTATTAATTCAATGGTCTGCTTTCTCCTTTGTTTTAAAATTTCCAATTTGGTATTTAATTGGGGATTTAAAATTTGTTCTTTTTCTAGTTTTTTTTTTAGTTGCATGGCTAATTCATTGATCTGCTCTTTCTCTATTTTACTAATGTAAGCATTTAAAGATATACATTTCCCTTTAAATTTGGCTTTGGCTGCATCCCATACATTTTGTTATATTGTCTCCCTGTTGTCATTCTCTTTAATGAAATTATGGATTGTTTCTTTGATTTGTTCTTTGATCCATTCATTCTTTAGGATAAGATTATTTAGCTTCCAATTAATTTTTATTCTTTCTTTCTGCTGCCCTTTGTTGAATGTAATTTTCATCACATTATAGTCTATAAATTTTTATTCTAAAATTTGGATTTTGGTTCTCAGTCCTTCCCACTCACTCTCCAATTCCTTTTCTTAGCAAAAGAACAAAATATAAACTCATCACATTTTTCCCTTAAGGATTAAAATTCTCATAATTTGCATTTCAATACCAATATGTACTACAGAACATGCAAAATATAATTTCTAAGTGAGGCCTGATCAGTACAGATGCCTTTGTTCAAAGCACAATTTACTGATTTCTTAGCAGGGATAATAAGTCCAGATGTGATGAGATGTAGAATGAGTATCAATGCTGAGGCAATGCGATGAAATACATGGTAGATGAAGAATATTGGGAAAACAAGAAGTAGAATGAAAACATTCACATACAAACTCACACTTTGAAACTCCAGTGTGGTAGAGTCAGTCATTTTTCAGTCATATCCAGTTCATTGTGACCTCATTTGGAGTTTTTTTGGGAAAAGATACTGGAGTAATTTGCCATTTCCTTCTCCAGCTCATTTTATAGATGAAGAAAAGGAGGCAAACAGGGTTAAATGACTTGCCCAGGGGTCACATAGCTAGAAAGTGTCTGAGACTGGATTTAAGCCCAGCACACTGAGCAACCTAGCTGCCCAGTGTGGTGGAGTAGAAAAGCCTTGAATTACCTTCTGGTAATTCTTTGTCCTCTTTATAAAATGAGGCAGCTAGACTAAAGTTTCTCTAAAATTCTAACCAGCACTTACATTCATGATACCATGAAATTAACTTATTTATTTAATTACTTATATAATTACTTATAGTGTTTATATATACTTTATATATATATAAGTAGTAACATATAATTATTTATAGTATTTTTGGGAGGTTGAAGGAATACATGAAGACATACTCTTTCCTTCATCTTTGTATCCTCAATCCATACTCCCACCAGGGATAAGCAAGTGAAAAAGTTCTTACTGGTTCCTGACTTAGACATATTGGAAGCCTCCATCTCTTGGAATGCCTTTAGTTATAGACCGAGATAACTGGTACCAAATGATGTCATCCAAAACCTTCATATAGGTTTGGTCTTTGACTGACTGCTGAATGGCTGAGGTTATCAGAGGCAGTCTCCCAGAATCATAGGACCTTGGATTAACAATGGTCTTAAAGATCTTTATATTTAGCTTTTCGTGAGATGAAAAAAATCTTTTTTTTTTTAAGCATCTCTAACACTTGATCATCTTGCCTCTTCTAGGACACTTCCAGGGAATTGGTAGTATAGTTGGATTGAGTGCTGTCAGGAAGATGTGAACTCAAATCAGATCTCATATCCTTATTAGCTATTCAGTGATGGGCAAACTATTCCCTGAAGGCCGGATCCAGGTCTTAGTTTGCCCATCACTGCCTTAGGCAATTCCCTAATCACTACACTCCCACATCCAGATGTAGTGATTAGGGAATTGCTTAAGGCCTTGATGGGCAAACTAAGACCTGGATCAGGCCTTCAGGGAATAGTTTGCCCATCACTGGATGTGATCCTAGGTCACTTAAGTCACTTACCCTCTGTCTGCTTCAGTTTTCTCACCTGTAAAATGGGGATAATAATACCTACTGTCCTGAGTTGCTATGAGGAGTAAATGAAGTAATATTTGCAAAGTGCTTAGCAAAGTGCCTGAAACATAGTAGGTGCTTAATAAACATTTGTTCTTTTTTCTTCCTCCCTTGTAATGATAGGGAATTGCTTAGAGGGAGGCAGCCCATTTCATTGTGAAAAAGGTCTAATTAAATTTTTTTAAAGGTCCTTTTTCTAAAGGATTGAAATTTACCTTCTTGTTATCTACAATGAAGTGTTCTAATTCTGACTTCTAGAACAATAGAAATTGTTCTTTTCCTCCCTCCACTAATATATCAAAATAGATAATGTGTCTACATTATCTCTAGAGAGATTTCAAGCCCAAAGTCTCTGATCCTGTGTTCCAGGTCAAGTCTTAGATACTGTAGATTAAAGGTTGGTTTCTTCTTTCCTTCCTTCCTTCCTTCCTTC
>NW_025390648.1:0-6593 GCF_016433145.1 Gracilinanus agilis | reverse complement strand
AGAGGAGAGGAGAGGAGAGGAGCGGAGGGGAGAGGAGAGGAGAAGAGAGAAGAAAGGAGAGAGGAGACAGGAGAGGAGAGAGAGAGAGATAAATTGGACAAGGGAGGTGGACTTTGAATCAGAAAAACCTGTGACCTTGATTGAGTAAATGCTTTAAAATCTCTGAGTCTCTATGTCCACATTTATAAAATAGCAACTATCTTACAGGCTTGTGAAGGCCAAATGAGATCCTTCATGTAAAATGATTTACAATTTTTAAAGCACTATATAAATGTGATCTATTTTTATTATATTAGCATAGGTTTTTTTTGTTGTTGGGAGGAATCCTTGGCAACAAATCACTGAAATAGTCATACATGCAGTCTCTCTTCTCAAAATTATTTTATTTCTCCAAATTCCAGTTTACTCAGTTGACCCCCAACAGCACTTTTCCTACTGCCTAGCAACAAAAGTATGAAGGGACTTTCTTTAAAACCAGATTATAGTGTGGAGTTTGTTAGTTGGAAACAAATATCTAAGCCAAGTTCTGCTTAACAACTGAGTTTCTCCTTTCTCTTGGGTCCAATACTAAACACAATGTCTGGTACATATAGTAGGTACTTAATATTTATTGATTGATCACAATGATCCCATAAGTTATCATTATAATATCAAATGTATTATCTTCTCTGATTTTTAGAAGGGGATCACAAAATTCATAGAAGTGATTTATTCTTTTCAACAAGTGTTGGAGGAAGGATTTGAACTCACATCTCTCCTGACACCAAGTCCAGTACTCTTTCCCTGGTGTGGTAGATAATCAGAACATTCACCTCTCAGAACATGGTACTTGGCTACTAAAGTTGAAGGAAACTCACTGGATCTCAAGAGTAAGAAAGATTTGACCTGAAATTAAATACCATGCGTGAGCACATTCTCATTCTTCATATTTAAAGGCTAATGTGCATCTTTATAGAGCCTGAGATAGTTAAAAAAAAATGCTGTGAATTATAGTTTAAATAGGAATATCTTGACTTACAATGAGGTTGTTTCCAACAAATTATGTACAAGTCAGATAATAATGTCAATGCTTTGGAAGTTTTTATTTATTTATTTAGAGAACTCCATGAAAAGATCCCCTTAAATTTGGGTTTTGTTATATTGTGTTTTCCAAAATCAGAGTAAAAGGAAAATCATGTTTGGCTACCCTGACCTGTTTATTTTGTAGCAATATAATTTGTTTGAACAAATCCCAAATCTCCACAGACCTTTAGGGAACCCTGCTATCACTCCTTTTATCTGATTGCTCATTTATTACATTGTTCCTATGAAACTTGCCCAGATAACATTGTTTCATGTTACATTATGTTTTTGCTTGATACATGTGATTTGAATTTAATTGAATCGAATTGTGTAAGAAATCTTAATGAAGCTCATAGTATAGAGGACAACTTGATTTGACATTTCAAAAGTCAATGGAGGAGCCAGGAATGGAATTTATGGCCCTGAGATTTCCATTTCACTACTTTGCCCTTTGCTACATGACAACTCAGGGGAAGTGGTTTAAACCCAACTGCCATTCTCACAATGTCCTCTTCCTATTGTACATATATGATGAATTGGCCCCTCAAGTTAGCACAAAGAGAGAACAGCATTTTTGCTGTGCATTAAAACAACCATCTAATTGTTAATTTGTCTTTTATGATTTGAAACCAAATATCCCTTCTCTGAACGAGCAACACATAAAATTACTTTAAAACATGAGCAAGCAAGTGTGCACTAGGGAAAGTACATCCAATTCTAACTACCACACAAGATGAATGGTATTCTTATTTTCCTTGAAATCCTTTCTGTATATCTTAAGCCAATTCATGTTGACTGTGATACTAGACAGGATAACAAAATTGTTGAAATTCCAATTTTATTCTTGATTTGGGGATAAGCAAATATTCAACTAAGAAATTTAATATACTTAAGTAGTATATAATCTGTGTATAGTCTGCTTTAGAGCATGTCTATAATAAGTGTTAAATAAATATTTGATCTATTGTTTGATGGAATAATTTCTCCACAGAGATTTACTCAAGAAAGAAAGTTAGTTTCAAGCTAATTCAATATTATACACATGTAAATACTTAATCTATGCAAAGTACTCTTTTAATTATTCTTTATCAGAAAATTATTTTTAGTTATAGTTTCAAGAATTTGTACATTCTAGATGGAACCCAGTAGGTTGGAAATCTAAGATCCTTCCTTATAACAATTTCATAGCTATGTGTAGGCCATACTTTTCCTGCAGGATTTTGATGAGATGAATGTAAACATCATAAAACATGTGATTAAACATACAGTTTTTAAAAAAATATTTATTCAGTAAATGGTACTTTAGGATTTTAAGGACAAATTATAGAATTGGTAGGAGGAGAAAATGAATACAAGCATAATTCAGCCACAAAACAAATTAAATAACAAAAAAAAGCTTGAAGCCAATTTTGAGAATAAATGATGGTGGGATGGGAATGGGGAGAAAACCAAAAAGATCTTTCTGAGAATGATGTTATTATTTTTGTTTGACATGCCTCTGCAGGAACTGTCTCTCAGAACTAACCAGCCCTTGATCTTATCATTTTACACTGCTTATTCTAATTTTGCCATTTTAATTGTCACTCTTTTCCAAATTTCCTTCGACAAAGAACACTTTAGCAAATGAACATTGCAAGCATGTATTAATCAAATCACATTGTAAAAACAATAAAAAATAAAGCAAACAAAAAACTGCAAATTGAATGCCACCCTCAAAAATTTTATATATATATATATGCCTTGGGAACAATCTAGACTAGTGATGGGCAAACTTTTTAAAGAGGGGGCCAAAGGAAAGGAAATGCTCATCTGTCAGTCTGTTTCTAGGGCAACTCTTTTGAAGTTTCATTGGATTGTATCTTACTCATTATATTTGTCCAATTAGGAATAATGTACTGAGGCTGGATAGAACATTTTAGGGGCTTGCATCAGGCCCACAGGCAATAATTTCTCCATCACTGATCTAGGTGATTCCTAATACTCAAGAGTGAAAAAATGGTTGAGCCACAGTGAGGGGTGGGTGTATGGTGGATTTCTAGCAAAACCATATAATTGCATAATAATAATAGTTATGATAGTAGTCATAGCAGACATTGACATGGTGCTCTTAAGTTTGCAAGGAATTTTATGTACTTTATATCATTGGCCTATATATTTAAACCTGGGAGTCCTCAAAGACTACGGGTTTTTCATCCAGGCTAATTAATATACTGGCAATTTCTTCTTCAGAAAACTTTATCATAAAGGGAGAAATTGCTAATGAAACACCCACACAGATTGTACACGGTGACCTATGAGAGTCTGTCTCACATCTCTATAAAATGCAAGGAGCTGACAGATATTTTTTCTCAAATACATTTCTGCAAGGAACAGGTTGCCTACTGTTGCCAGAAATATGTATCAGAGTCTTATAGAGCTGTGGCATTTGTCACAGCTCTGTCAGCATTAGAAGAAATCAAACTAGTTCCCAGGAGCTGAATTTACAACTCTCCCTAAACTAGGTGTTCATATCCAACTCTGAAAATCTTTCCATTTTCCTACAGCGTTTCTAATCATTATCACTGGCTAGCATTAGAGAAGAGGGTGCAAATATATTTTGGGGCACCTGAGACTAAGCAAGAAATCAATTAATAAGGTCACAAGAATAGACTACAAAAAACATTTGACTAGGAGAAAAAGCAGGCATATCAGGAATGAGTAGCAAAGGAAGAGGGACCACCCTTGCACATAGGAAGGGTTAGGAGGATGCCTAAATGATAGGTTTTAAAAGATGCCCCAAAACTCATGAATCCAGTGTTATTCTATCATGTGAAGGTTAGACTTTGTATTGCCAGCTGGTGACTCCAGAGGTTACTCCTCAAAGTCAAGATTAAATCTTTTGGCTCTGGATAGTTATATCTTATTCAAAGAAATAGGATAAGTAAAAGTAGTGCATGCAAATTGTATATTAAGATATTCTCACTCAAGAAAATCCAGGATCCAGTGTCGGGAAGCATGAAAGTAAATATTGGGGTGAAGGTTAATGGAGCTTGAGAAACAGAAAGCAAAGCTATCACAGATGGATGAGAGTAGTTAATTGGGAACTTCATTGATCAGATATCTTCTAGAGTTCTTTCTCTCTTCCAAAAGCATGTCAGCTAATAACTTATTGACTTGGATCAGTGAAAATTTCATCTTTCAAAAAAGGGAGTAGCCAATTCTATCTGGAGCCAATTCCCACTAAGGACTGGTTGTAGGATTGGGGGAAATGATGGCAATTCTGATAAACAATGAACAATCCATTCTAGGAATTGCGGTAGGGGAGAGGAATTCTAGGGAGAATCTGGCATATACCCTAGGTTTGGGAAATACATTTTTCAGGGTTCAGAGTAAAAATAGATAGGACTTCACTGACTGAAATGCTACAGGAAAAGTCATCCTAAGACAAATGCTCAAGAATGAAATTCTAAGAACCAAAGAGGAAGTAATTCCAATGAGGAGGCAAAGTGGGATGTGTCTGAAGAGACTGATATGGATGCACAAGAAATTCATTATCCAACCTACTTTTTATAAGGAAATGAAATCAAAGCCAGGGAAAGAATATGAGAGCATGGAATGGACTTGTAAAAATACTGTTATGAGTTCTAAGGAACAGAAATAACTGAGGCAGAAGAGCAAACCTAAAGACAACAAAATGGGTTTTAAGAATGAATATTGGGGGGAAAAGTATATACATATTTTTAAAAGGATAGGAGCCATGCTTGGGGTGGATGGGACAATGATAACTGACAAGAGAGGGAAGTCAGAACTGTTCAAAACTTGTCTTGCTTCTGTTTTCTCAGTCAAAGACAATGACCTTTGCACTTGAAGTGGGAGAACAGAAATGATTAACAAGGTGTTGATGGTACAGATAAGTGAGGAAAGACCAAGAGAGCACACAGTTGCTTCTCATGAATTCACAGTACCTATATCAAATGAACTACATCCTAAGATACTAAAATAACTTGCAGATGTGATTGTTGAAGCCTTGTCAAAGACATTTGAAAGGTCATGAGAAATGAGAGAAGTACAACAAGATTAGAGAAGGGCAGATATTGTCCCATTTTTTTTTAAAGAAACAGAAAAGAGTTTGCCAACTGTAGATCAGTGAGCTTGACTTTGACTCTTGGGAAAATTCTAGATGGGATCATTAAAGATAATGTTTCGCAAATGTCTAAAAAGAAAAGGAGTGATTACAAAGAGTTAACATGATCCACAAATAATAGATTATGCCAGACCAAACTCATTTTCTTTTCTTGATAGGATTACTAAATACAGAAGGATCTCCTTTTGTCCAGCCAATATATTCTAAGACCTTTCTGGTAAGCTGAAAATCATGTATAATAGCAAAACCAATTATTTAATAAGGATTTCTTATAGGAATATACTAATAGGCACATTATGACTTTTCTTAGGCTTATAAGAGCCATTAGCATCACTATACTTATACTTCGGGGCCATTATTAAAATCAAAATAACCTTAATGAAATAAAGAAAGGCACTATTTTGATGCAGATATGACTTAATACAAGTAAGAATTCTGGACAAAGATGAATGCTGGAGCTGATGTTTGGTGCAAAATAAAGTAATGACTTACATTAATGCTTTTCAGAGTGAAAATGAGTGTGTTTAGGCCAATTGCTGTGAGATTTTATACTTCTTGGCAAAATGGTACAGATTTAGTGCCTGATTTTTTAAAATCTTTATCTTCTGTCTTAGAATTAATACTAATTTTTTGATTCCAAAGCACAAGACTGGTAAGAGCTAAGCAATGAGGGTTGAGTGACTTGTCCAAGGTCATAAAGCTAGGAAGTGGCTGCAGCCAGATTTAAACCCAGGACCTCTCATTCTCAGGCCTGGCCCCACTAAGCTATCTAACAGCCCCTGATTTAGTACACAATTACAATTTGAAAAATTTATGTATTTTCTGCCTTTATTTTTCAATTTCCAATCATTTATACCTGTGGGTTAAGTTCACATAAAACGAGATCTTTACTGTATTTACATGCAGAAAATGTTGGAGACATCAGTTTAGCAAAGCTTTTAAGTAACGGTATCATGTTATTCTTGTAGAGATCACAGAGAGATATAGATTAACTGATAACATAATTAGGTAGATATAGAAGTGGTTAAATGGACAGTTTCAAAGAGTGGTTGTTAGTACTTTAATGTCAATACCGAAGAAATCATCAGTATAGTGTCCAGGGAAATCTGTGCTTGGTTCTGCGTCATGTAGCTCTCTTTATCAATGATTTGGTTAAGAGAAGAGATGGCATGTCATCAAATTGCAAATGTCACAAAGCTGAGCGATAGAACTAACACATTAGACAATAGGGGCATGATCCAAAATAATCTTGTCAGTGAGTAAATATTGAACACCTACTGTGTGTCAGGTGCTATGCTATACACTGGGATAGAAAAAGGGGCAAGATAGGCTCTGACCCTCTCACCTAAAAAGAAGTTCACTATATATATATATATATATATACATATATATATATATTAGAAAACAA
>NW_025390647.1:0-4697 GCF_016433145.1 Gracilinanus agilis | reverse complement strand
GGGGGGGGGTGAAGTCCCCTCCCGCTTGAAGAATGACCAGAATCTGGCCCTCAGCCACAGATTCTGGTTAAACAGGCCCCTTCTGGGACCAGGGTTTCTCTTTCTCCCCTCCTCCATTTCTTCCCCAGAGCCCTTCCGTCTCCTAGGTCAGGGTACTGATAGCCTGGGTAGGAGTCCCTGACAGGCCTAAATCATTGAGTTCTCCCCGTGTCAGGGAGCCCCTCTCTGAGCCATTCTGCTATTCTCCTTCGCGAAGCCCCCCTCCCATCTGATCCTCTTCACCCAGCTTCCGCACTTTCGCCGACCCTCCGCTCCACCCGGAGTCGTCCCCGTCCCGCTCGGAGCCTTCCTTCCCTTTGGAGTCCCCGTTCCCATCACCCTCCGAGGAGAGGGAGAATCCTGGAGCAGAGAACACAGTAGTGCTGGCTGGGGGTGGGCCGGGGAGGGGGAGGTTATTTAACGGCAGAAGATGGAAGGAAGGTGGGTGAGTGGGAAGGCCTTTTGTAGAGATGTCAGATCTGGCCCAAGCAGCCCCGGATGGCCCCATCCCTTCCTCCCCAAACTCCTGAGCCCAGCAAGTTCTGGGTCCTTGGACCCAGGGGGGGGGTTTTTTTTTTTTTTTTTTTTAACTTTGGGGGAAATTCTAGAAGAGGCGATGGTGATTCGGAGGGAATTCTTAGCAGGCGTTTGGGGGAGGGGGTTGATTCCACCTTCCCAGAGTTGGCAGGAGCCTTAAGAGGCCATTCTCCTCCAACCCACACCTGAACAGGTGACTCAGAACCAGGCTGAGGCTGGGGGTGGGGAGATGATGGCGGCCCCTCCCCCCCTTCCCCCAGGTACGGATGGAGCCTGGGCTGACTGGGCACACACACAGATCAGAGACATTCCCCATTCTTCAGCTCTGCTCAAGCTGAAACTTAATCCTCCCATCCCTGGGCAGCCTTTGGGAGGAAAAGAGGGAGGGGATGTGTTGAATGGGTGTTTGTATGTGTTGGGGGTGGGCAGCCAGGGAGCCTAAGAGAGGCACTGACTGTAGGTGCTTTAGGCTACGTGGGTGGGGCACCTTTAATACAGGGGGCATCCTGCTGGAACTGCCAGGACCACCTAATGATGTGCAGACTGTCCCTTTGGGCGGGGGACTCACATGCTTTTCCTTAGGTCCTCCTTTTACCCTGCTTGGGGACCACCTGGCTCCCATCCCGACTATTTCAATTCAATAATCACCCATAAGAGCCCAGTTCAAGAAGTGGCATGGGGCCAGGCCCTGGGACTACAAAGGCAAAACAATATCAATAACAAGAAGAAACATTCCTTGCCCTCAGGGGGCTTATCTTCTCCTGGAAGGCTGTTTCTGTGCCATCCCACCTAGGAGCCCAGTGTCCTCCTTCCCCACTGGCACTCCCCTCAGCACTGCCATCTGTACACAGGAGCCCTTTCTTCCTTTCTTTTTTTCATTTTCATTTTCTTTTTTAATTTTTCCCCATGGTTACATGACTCTTGTTGTCTCCCTCCCCCCTCCCTGAGTTGACAAGCAATTTCACTGGGTTATAAATATATGATCACTCAAATATAGGAGCCTTTTCTGAATGATAACTTGTTCTTATAGGCTTCCAGGTCAACAGAAGACTTTCCTTATCACAATCCTGACCATTCAACTGTTGCCATTCCCATTTTTCAGATGGGGAAACTAAGGCTCAAGAGAGATGACTTGCCCAAGAACTCAGGGCTAGCAAATTGCAGCACCCAGGTCTCCTGACTTCAAATCTATTTGGTTCCACGACAATCAGCCACTGTGCCTTATCCCCTGTTCCTGGGTCTATATCCCTTTTCCCTCTAGAGAAGTAATCATTTTATTTTTCCTTTTTGCATTTATCTTAATACAGTGCTTTGAATGTAGAAGACATAATAAATGCTTGTTAACTGACTGGTGGATTCTGTCCTCTCTTGACCATCTTCCTGCCCCCCAGCTTGGCCAAGCAGAGGCCTGGGCCCTTTCCTGAAGGCCCAATTCACAGATCTCTCTTAGCCCCTTCCTTCCTCTCCCCCAGGCTGGTGGGGAGGGATAGTTGAGTCACTGGAAAGAGGGGTCATGTCATGTTTTTGCCCTCCCCCTCACTTGGCAGAATGGTAATTTCTCTTCTGTAATTCTTGGAACATTCCCCTTACCCTTAACTGGGTCCTTAGCTTAGGAGTCTTTTCCTTCATCCTCCTCCTTCTCCCCTGCTTTCAGTTCCCCACTATCACCACACCTAAGGTCAAACTGGCTTATGGAAAGATTCTCCAAATCCCTTTCCCTTGTTTACAGCTCACCCAAGTCTCTCCTACTGAGATTCAGGGAGTAGTGGGCAGCTCAAAACTGCCCCCTAGCCAAGCCAAAGAGAGATTGTGTCAGGAGGCTAAGGTCTGGCCTTCCAGGAGGCTTTGTAGCTCCTCTTTTGCCCCAGCCAGGATGGTGAGATTGCTCAGCTTTATGACCCTGGATAAGTCACCTTACTTTTGTAAATCTGTTTCTTTCTAGGGATAATGAAACTCACATTCACTCCCCACCTTCTCCTAGGGTTCTGTTCAAGGAAATACTCTGCAAACCTTATGGGGTTATAGATATGAGCTGCTACCATCACTATTATAAATTGGTCCCAGTAGGAAGGAGTTTCTCAGGTCCTTCCCTGACAGTGGGTTTGGAAAAGGGTGATTTGCCAATGGGATTTAAAAGGGCTGAAGTGTGAGTAGACCTCAAAAGGCTTAGGGCACGGGGGTAGAGAGGCAGGTCTACCAAGTTAACCATTTTGCTAAGGATCTCTTCCTGTTCAGTGATCAGTAAGAGGCATCCTGAGAGGGGAAAGGGCACGAGGATCTGGAAGACTAAAATCGGGAGTCCCACCTGCTGCCTGTGTGAACTCGGGCAAGAGATAACTTCTTTGGGTCTCAGTTTCTCCATTGACAAGCTGGGTGTGCAGAGGTATTGGATTAGGTGGCCTCTAAAGTTCCTTCCTGTCCTAAACCTATATGATCCTCCTCTCTCTCCTCTCTCCATGATAAAGGGAAAGGCATTTCCAAGCAGACTGGTAGTAAATGTGTATGTGTATGGAAATGTGAAAAATCAATTTATTAACACTGAGGAAGCCCTCCTCTCTAAGAAGCCCTCCTCTCTTCACCATCTTTGGCTCTGGTCCATTTGAAGTTTGGCCCTCTAGTTAATCTTTAATGTCAGCACTCTAGACTAGGCCAGCAGGGCAGGCCTGTGAGACAGCCAGAGCCCAGTAGGCTGGAAGGCCTAATGGCCAAGGCTCACCCATCTGAATCCCAAAAGGAGCTTCAGCACTTATTAACCCAAGGAAATCTTTCATTCAGGCCTCCCTCTGACTGGGATAGCCCTTCCCCCACCTTCTCTTTACTCTCTGGCCCAATCCCACTGCTCTTGGGCCTCTATTTCAATGGACCCATTTCAACTATTTTTTTTTAAACTAACTTTTGTGTATTGGCTCATAGGTGGAAGAGTGGTAAGGGTGGGCAATGGGGGTTAAGTGACTTGCCCAGGGTCACATAGCTGGGAAGTGGCTGAGTCCGGATTTGAACCTAGGACCTCCTGTCTCTAGGCCTGACTCTCAATCCACTGAACTACCCAGCTGTCCCCCCCCCCCCATTTCAACTATTTAATGATGATCATGTAGGATCTTCTCTGGGAGATACCATGGCTTGGGGTTTGAGGGCCCTAAAACAGACCCAAGATATGCCCTAAGCCTAGAACATAGAATTCTGGGGCTGGGAGGGATACAAAATGTCAGACCTGAGAAAGAGACTGGAATATAGACTATATGAGAGCTGGGTTTAGGGAGATATTGAAATACAAAATGTCAGTGCTGGGCAGGTCATTAGGGTGGAGAATGTGGAATGGAGGAGAGCTCTCAGATCATAGTCTGCAATGTGAGAGCTGGGAGAGGCCTTAAGAAGTGAGAATAAGAAGAGACCTTAGAGATCATCAAATTCAGTAATTCAAACCTTTTTTGGTGTCTTGGATCCCTTTTGGCAGTCTGATGAAACCTATTGACCCTTTTCTTAGAATGTTTTTAAATGCATGAAATAAAATTTAGAAATGTTTTCCCAAACTGAATTCTATTGAAATACAATTATAAAAATATTTTGAAATACACAGACCTCAGGTTAAAAACCCCTGATCTGACCCCCTCATTTTACTGATGAAAAAATTTGAGACCCAGGGATGGGAAATGAGTTGCCCAAGGGCATAAAGGGAGTTACTGGTAGAAGACAGGATTAGAAGAATCCAAGTCTCTAGATAATGACTTCAAGCAAACTTTCCCATTACCAGGAAGCCAAACTCTTCAGTTCCCTTTGGGTAGATCCTCATAAGGATAGTAATAGAGACGGAGGGGGTGGTGTATTACCTATAAGGTGAAGGTGAAGGAAGACAGGATAAACCTGATGTAGACCTTCTGCCCGTTGGAATTCCCAGACCTCTTTCCCTTACTATACCCCTCCCCTTCTTTCCTCTCCTCCCACTCCAATTTAGGACGGAAATTTCATTCCTGGGCGAATTAGGGACGATTCTCAAATAATTTAGAGAAATGGAAAATTGCTCAGGATCAGAATTCCGAGGCGGGCCCAGAGTATCTGTAATTTTCCTTTTCCACTGACCTAGGCCAGCCTGCCCTCCTTGCCTTTGCAAAGAAAATAAGGAG
>NW_025390646.1:0-3860 GCF_016433145.1 Gracilinanus agilis | reverse complement strand
ATATATATATATAGAGAGAGAGAGAGAGAGAGAGAGAGAGAGAGAGAAGCTTTGAGGTTGAATTGAATATAATGGAATGTATCAAAAAATAAAATAAAATTGGATGGGAAGAGATAAAAGGAAATAATTATCTAATCTAAGAGAAGCATGAATAGAAGAAATGTTACAGTAAAAGCAGCAGGGCATGGAAGACTGGTAATGCACCTTATTCTCAGTAAATGTGGGTAAAGGAAGAAATAATACATACATATAGAAGATTAAACATTTTCTTAACTTATAAAGGAGATAGGCAGGTGAGGCATAAAGATGAGAGAGCCTTTTAAGAAAAAAAAGGGCAAGGGGATAAGATAAGGGAAGGAACATCAGAGGAATACAAGGTGATAAGGGAAGGAACAATAATTCATACTAAGAATTATAAAGAATTATAAGAATTATAAAATGAATGTACCCAAAATTAGAAGGAAAGTAGGTGATGGGGGAGGGGATTTATAAACAGTTTCTCAGGTAGAGGTCTTGTATCTGAATTATATAGAGAACTTTGTCAACTGATTGATTACATTAAACTAAAAAGGTTTTGTACAAATAAAACCAATGCTACCAAAATTAGAAGGAAAGCAACAAAGTGGGAGAACATTTTTATAACAATACTCTCTGACAAAGATTTAATTTCCCAAATATATAAGGAACTAAGTCAAATTTACAAAAAAATCATGCCATTCCCCCATTGACAAATGGTCGAGGGACATGAATAGGCAGTTTTCACATGATGAAATTAAAACTATCAATAAACACATGAAAAGTGTTCTAAATCCCTCCTGATTAGAGAAATGTAAATTAAAACAACTCTGACATACTACCTTATACCTAACAAACTGGCCAATATGGCAGCAAAGGAAAGTGATAAATGTTGGAGAGGATGTGGCAAAATTGGGACACTAATACACAGATGGTGGAGTTGTAAATTGTTCCAAACATTCTGGAGGGCAATTTGGAATTATGCCCAAAGGACTTTAAAAAATGGCCTGCCCTTTGATCCAGCCATACCACTGTTGGGTTTATACCCCAAAGAGGTAATAAGGACAAAGACTTATACAAAAGTATTCATTTGTAGTAGCAAAAAATTGGAAAATGAGGGGGTGTCCTTTGATTGGAGAATGGCTGAACAAATTGTGGTATCTGGTGGTGATGGAATACTATTGTGTTGAAAGAAATAATGAACTGGAAGAATTCCATGTGAATTGGAAAGACCTCCAGGAATGGATGCAGAGCAAAAGGAGCAGAACCAGGAGAACAGTGTACACAGAGACTGATACATTATGGCACAACTGAATCTCTAATAGGCTTTTCTACTAGAAGCAATACAATGATCCAGGACAATCCAGATGAACTTAGGAGAAAGAATGCTATCTACATCCAGAGAAAGAACTGTGGAAACAGAAATGCAGAAGAAAAACATGATCAGTCACTTAGTTCAGTGGGGATATGATTAGGGTTTTGATGTTAAATGATTGCTCTACTGCAAATATGAATAACATGGAAATAGATTTTGAACAATGATACATGTATAACCCAGTGGAATTGCTTGTCATCTTCAGGAGAGAGAAGAAAAGTGGGGGGGAGGAAGCAAGAATCATTAATCAGGTAACCATGGGAAAATATTCTAAATTTTAAAAAGGGAAAAAAAAAAAAAGAAAAATACTAGAGAGCTTACAAAAGAACATGATGACCTGAAATGGAACTTCAGTGTTCTCTGACTAGTTCTTGCCTGCTAGGCATGTGATTAAGGGATGGATGTTGATTTGTTGATTGCCTATTGAGCTGGAACTTGGACAAATCAGACAGAGTCAAAGCCAAATGAGTTCCTTGGTTGAAAAATGTTCAGTTCAGTGATAGCATTTAGTTGTATAACAAGCAGCTGTAAATACAATTAAATTCTGTTTTAGCTTTTTTCTGCCTGATTTCCATCTTCAATAATCATTGCGCCTGATGAGACAGCAGAAGGAAAGCTGGTAGTGCCAGAGAGATAACAGTAAGAGGATGTTTGAAAATGACTGAAGCAAGAGGAATTGACATACTTCTAGAAAATTTTAGCCTCTACCACCATTGCCTGCTTGTGAAAAACTTTGCCAACCTTTCATGGAGGGAAAATAAACAGTAAAGGTAAGAAACAAAGCCTCGTTCTAGGTAACAAAGTACTTCCTTTTATTAAAAAAAAAAAAAAAAAAAGTTTATCAAGCTTATTAAGTCAGGAATCCAGCCTGGACATCTGAACTAGATACCACAGGGCTATTTGCATGTCAACACCAAGTGTCCAGACTGCCAAATCTGGAAAGGAGAAGGTCTAGACACTTTAGGGATCAAAGGAGAAGTTCTGGACTTTTGGTGCTCACAGAGTAATCTACTTAATTTCAATGAAGTCTTATACATTGATAGCTATTTTCTATTTTTAATATCTGAGTTCCACATTGGATTCATTTTGATATGTAGCCATTAAAGAGTACTCTAACCAGTACCTGACAATCACTAGTAAGTACCCAGAAAGTATCAACTGAACATAAGTTGGCTTCCAACTAAGTCTATAGCATTTTGCATTTGGAAAGAGGAGTTATACCTCCTGATTAGTTAACAGAAGTAGAATTCACTGCAGTGTATTTGTATAGGGGTCAGAAGTGGTTGCAAAGATGTGTGAGAAGAGTCTTCAGAAAACTTTTAAATAAAGATCTATATGGTGACTGGCAACACACATAGAAAAAATCTGCAGGGATATAGGGGAAACTGGGAGCTCAAAATATTATTATTTTCTAATTTGCCTTCCTGGAAACTGCAAAATTTTACCTCTCCAAGAAGAACTAGTTCATTCTTGGATAGCTTCTGGATTATTCCAATCAATAGAACTCCAATTCTTGTTGACTATTGTGCTTTGATAAGTGTGTTTCTTTGCTATTCACTCTTTGTAATGGATTTTTATGCAACCAGCATTTGGTGGAAAGGAGTAAAGCAGGTAAGTTTTAAGATAAGGGCAACTAGAGAAGCAAATTTCTGAATCCGTAAAAACTATAACCCTAACTATAAATATTTGAGGGGGAGATAAATATAAATCTAGCTTGAAATCCTTCTTGGAGAAAAATGAGGAAAGGAATAAATAGCTAGCCATGGCTTTTCTCCTCTCCTCCCCTCCCCCCAAAGCAGAAATGATATTTGTCTCTTGATGATGAGTGGGAAAGATTACATAGAAAATTATCTACACAGTCAGGTTTATATAAAGGAATATTGTGAGGCTCAGAGGAGATAATGGATGTAAAATACTTTGAAAAACTTAAAGTGTATATAAATATACTTTATCTAGATATTATTAACTTATTCTGATCACCAAAGCCTCCACCCTTCTGAGTTCAATCAATGTTTATAGAGCAATACAGGGGTATCCTGGTAAATGCTGACTCTCTAGAAAAAGCAACGTATTCACATATACTTTCTTTTAAGTTCTTCTGTCCTCAAATGAATACCGAGTATCAAGTCTAAGACAAAAAAAAAAAAAAAAAGAAGAAGAAGAAGAAAAAGAAAACCAGTAAGAGCTAGGCAATTGGAGTTAAGAACTGATTTGAACCCCGGACCTCCCATCTCTGGTCCTGGCTCTCTATCCACTGAGCCATTTAGCTGCTACACACATACACATATACTTTTAAGTTTAATATGCATTATTAATGATTTCTTAAGTCTAGACAATCAAAAAAACCAATCAAATCCTAATTCACAACAATTGCAATTTATGAGGGCTCTAATGCATGGAAAATTTAATGATGGGTTCTCCCAAGCCAGAGTTGACTCCCATACACTCCTGATATATATATATATATATA
>NW_025390645.1:0-7897 GCF_016433145.1 Gracilinanus agilis | reverse complement strand
TATATATATATATAAATTACTGACAATTAAGAAGGTCACTCTTCAGGGGGGCAGCTGGGTAGCTCAGTGGATTGAGTCAGGCCTAGAGACGGGAGGCCCTAGGTTCAAATCCGGCCTCAGACACTTCCCAGCTGTGTGACCCTGGGCAAGTCACTTGACCCCCATTGTCCATCCTTACCACTCTTCCACCAAGGAGCCAATACAGAGAAGTTAAGGGTTTAAAAAAAAGGTCATTCTTCAGTCTGCTAGTGAATGCTTTCCACTTTGATGATCTGGTGTCAAGAAGGGAAAAAGAAACCTCACATCAACAACCACAAAAAAAGAAAAGATTAAATTAAAAACATTTAAACTTTCTGACCTACTGCCAATTTCACAAAGCAGAATTACTTCAAAATTTCTATTTTCTTCACTATCACAGAATTTTAGAGCTGGAAGAAACATAAGTCAGCCACTCAACTGCCATTTATTAAATACCTTCTATGTGACAGGCACCGTGCTGGGATACAAAGAAAGACAAAACAGAACAACAACAAAAAAATTCAAATTAAAAACCTCTTCCTTGTTCTCCAGGAGATTACAGAGACCAGCTTGTTCAACCTGTACCTAAACAAGAATCCCCTCTGTAATACACTTGATAGATTGTATTACTTTGAATGAATGAAAGATATTTATGACATTTGTTATATACCAGACAGCTACTGTGTCAAGCCCTGGAATTAAAACTATAAAAATAAGACAATTCCAGCCTCAAAGGAGCTTCCATTCTAATAGGAGGAGATGAAATTATATGGATCTAGTGGCCAGAGAAGGGTGAAGCTGGACAATTGAGGGGGCAGAATATTGAATTACAGAGCTGTCCATTGACTCTTTCTTTCCAAGAAAAAGGCCTCTATCATCAGATCATAGGTTTAGAGCTGGAAGGACTATTGATGACGTTAGTACAACCCTCTCATTTTATATATGCAAAACTGAGGCCAAGAGAGATTTAAAGAATTGTACAGGAGCATGCAACTAGTGAGTTTCTAGGGAGTGGGGGGGGTTGAAGAGGGATTTGAACTCAGGTATTGATTATTGAACCCAAAGTAAGAGGTAGAGAAAGGAGAATGGCATTAATCCCATGTTGATCTGATGGTCTGGGGCTGGCTAGAAGTAGTGGCTAGTTGCATTTGTAATCACTTGCTTGCCACTCAGGATAGGTTGACCCAGGCATGAGAGTTCTAAAGCTTAATAGACTCAATTATCCAGGGACTGATGGCATTTTTTCCCTGGTACTCTGGTATAGAGGTACTATTTCACTGGCAGGGGATATGGGAAAAAGACTTTGGTGAATGGATGGCTAGATGGGATGTGAAATGTGGTCTTGCTTCAAAGTAGTCATATTAGGAGGTCATGTCATTAATTCCAAAACTATTGCCATTGCTCAAAACATTTTTGCAACTCGGATTTTCAAATCTAAGTAATTTCCAGTGAGACATGAGGTGGAAAGAAAACATCTCTGAATCTATATGTGGAGTGCCTTGGCATCCAATTCAATCTTCTCATTTTGTGAATAAGAAAACTGGGACTAAAGGAATTCAAGAGACTTAACCAAGGTCATAAACGTAGTAAACATCTTAGTTGGGATTTGAAATCAAGTCCTCTGACTCCAGAGCCTCTGTACTCTGCTGCCACCCACCTGTATGTCCTTCTACCATCTTAAGTTCAACACTCTGAAAACTAGGCTCATTAGTTTTCTCCCAATGTGCTCTCCATCTTGACTTATGCCATCTAGCTGCCCCTCTTCTCCAGACTAAGTCTTCTCAATTCCAATAACTATTCTTCACATGAGACTATTTCCTGACCTCCCACCAGGTTGGTCACACTCCTTTGAACACTATAGTTTACTGAATTCTCTTAATATGTGTCAACCAGAATGGAATATAATTGTGTAGATATGATCTTACTAGTACAGAGTACAGTGCAACAGTTGCCTACTTTGTTCCAGACATAAGGCTTATATTGATGTAACATTAAATTGCATTAGGCCTTTTTATTCTTTTTCAAGTTATGACTCTCTGTTGACTTGTATTGAGTTTCCAGGCCACTATGGCATCCCAGCCTTTTTCCTATGAGCTGTGTAAAGTCAAATCTGCTCTATTCTGTACCTGCACAATTGTGTTTTTGAATCTAAATGCCAGACTTTTCATCCTATTTAACTTATTCCCATCAAATTTGTTAGTTTGGGCTTATCATTCTAACCTATTGAATTCTATCAAGTTATTTTTACCTTTTTCAATTTTTATTTTTGTCATATAGTGTAATACTTATCTCTCCCAGTTTTGCATAAATTGGGCACTTGCAAGTTATGCTTTTCTCATTGTCTCCTCTGTTTTTATTCAAGATTTGATATAAATATCTTATAAAAAGGACATGGCCAATTACAGAGCCATATGGCATGCCACTAGAAACCCTTTTCCAGATCATATGTTCTTATCCTTTTATTGCATCATGTCAAGGACCACTTGGGCATTCTAGTAATTCAGAACAATGTTTTAAAGTATAGTATATAGAATTACAATGGAAAGCAATTGCCCTGAAATATAGCTATTAAGATAAACATTTTTTAAAATTTCTAATTCCATCAATTGACCTCAGACCCTAATTAGCTATGTGACTTTATAGAAATCATTTAATTTCTCTGTGCTTCAGTTTCTTCAGTTATAAAATGAAGATTTTAGACTACATGGCATCTATGTTTATCAGATTTTATTGGCCAAAGCCTAATGGAAGATTTAAAAACAAAAAATAGGTACAGTGTGGTCTTTAAAATAGACATATCTGATATACATAAATTTATATATATGTACACATATCAGTTATCCACTTATCAAAGTAGCATAAATTTAGAGTTTATAAATGTAAGACAGAGGTAACATTTCAGTTAGTTTCATAAGTGGAGTCATCAGACTAGTATTTCACTTTGTCATTTTAATGGTGCTCTATAAAGTGACTTTAGTGCCACGTTTTAAAGCTCTCTCAGATCCCTTCCAGGCCAAAAACAATTTTGTGATTCATTCAAAGGTGATATTTTACATATCCCAGGGAGGTCATATATTGGAAACCATTAACAGGCAAGTTCTATTTGTAATAAGACATAGGATCTGCTTTTGGGTGGAAGAGGCATGATTATATTATTTTATGTTATGTGATTTGTCTTTTTGTAACAAATGGAATATTGGGACCTTCATCCTTGGTCTGTGTGCTAAGAGGTTTCATTGCAAGTTAAGATCACCTTCTCTAGAAAATCAAAAGGGTCCAATTCTACCATGTATTTTCTAGTCTTGTATGGAGAGGTTGAATTTCCCACATTTATCTCATCTTGAACCAGAGGAAGGAAAAGGATCGTCATAGAGGAGACACTAAAAATATTTGACTTCATTAGTTTCTAGCAGTGCAAGCTTTAAATGTAACTCACGACAGGTTGCATTTTGGCTTCCTTACTTAGAATCCCTAGTGGCATATGTTCTTCTCCTCAGCCTGATGTGGGATCCAAGTCTGGGTTGGATCCCCAAACTGCTTTATTTTCACACAGCGTATTCATGTTAGAGGAAATGACAATCATCTTTGAGTTTTCTACTTGTAAATTTTGATGCCCCTTTGATTTCTGTCTAGATTCTCTTGGAAGGCGTTTTTAGTCATCCTGAGATTCTGAGCAAGTGACCCAACTGGATCCCTTTCCCTAAGCTTCTATCCTTAGAGTCTCCACATCTGGAGCTGCTTACTCCCCAACTTGTACACCAAACAGGCTCTGGGATAACTCCATTTTCCCAGGCAGGAGAAGTAGAAGGGCATGTTGACCCATAGATTGGGTGGGTCCAATCAGCACCATCAGGTTTCTGGTTGGTCTAGCTTGTTCTTCCTAATTCTAGTGACTAGTCTTCTGTCCTGCTTCTTTCTATGGTAATATCTGCATTATTGCTCGCTCCTACCAGTTCTACTAGAGACTGGAGTTCTACTCTTGAACCCTAGTCCCCATGGCTGGATCCTGGCTACCTGCTTCCAGACCTCTTTAAGGCCAACCATCTGCCTGTTTGGACCTCTGCCTGTTGCCTTTTGCCAGATTCCCTTGACACTCCACCCTCCTGTCTAGACTTCCTCCTATTGCCTGCTGCTAGAACCTTCCTGGATCACCTGCCTTGCCCCAGTGGGTCTGTCTAGTCTCTGGTTCCTGGCCATCCCCATCTGGTTCATTCTTTTGCCAACTAGGCTCCAGGTAGTGACATATTATTATAAAATACATACAAAAAGGTATATTAGAGGCATTCTTCTAGGACTCCTACAGTAGATGTGTTCCTGAATGTATA
Organism: Gracilinanus agilis; assembly: GCF_016433145.1. Classification (NCBI taxonomy): domain Eukaryota; kingdom Metazoa; phylum Chordata; class Mammalia; order Didelphimorphia; family Didelphidae; genus Gracilinanus; species Gracilinanus agilis. Next base: position 3,554 of record NW_025390645.1, on the reverse strand, counting down.
TATAACAATCACATTTTTATAAACCAATTTCTATGTCATATGTTGCTGGGCAGCCCCATTATTTAGAAGGATTTCATTTTGAATATTTTTTTGTAAAGTAAAAAAAAATTTTGTAAAAAAACCCTCCATTTATCTTGTTTATAATTTTGACTTTTCTTATGAAGTGAGATAAACACGTACAATAACAGTACAAAATGTTCTAGAAGCATCACTGAAATTTTCATTGGCTTGAACTACTGCTCTGCTTTATTTAGGAGCTTTTTAGTGTCCGTCAAACTCTCCTGTTGTTTTTTCAAGGTACCTAACCTGTGTTACTATTGGGGAATATTTAAAAATTTGCTAATGTAATAACTTAAAAATTGTTGGTAAAATATAATTGGCTCATTTGCTACATCAAATTAATGGCTTGTTTATTAACAACTACTAATGGATAATATTTTGAAGTCAGGAGTGATATGTAGCTGTGAAGAAGATTAAATGATAGATTTCTTTCTATAAACTATTTTCTTAAAACAACTCCATTAGGTAGGTGGCTCAGTAGATTGAGAGCCAGGCCTAGAGATGGGAGATCTTGCTTTCAAATTTGGACTTACTTTATAGCTGTGTGTCCCTGTGCAAGTCACTTAACCCCCATTGCTTAACTCTTACCACTCTTCTGCCTTGGAATCAATATATAGTATTTGATTCTAAAACAGAAGGTAAGAGTTTAAAAAAAAGAAAATAGACTTACAAGGAATTTATCTCAAAAGTGAGGAATTTGATGTAATAGAAGTTCAAAGGGGAAGATCTGCATAGGCTATGGTGGGATCAGAATGGATGTGAGTCACATTAATCCATTAAGCTAAATATTTCACTGCTAGCTTGACAATATGGAGCAGCCTAGTAGCTCCATGGATAGAATGCTGGACCTTGAGACAGGAAGACTGATTTTCCTGAGTTCAAATCCAGTCTCAGACCTTACTAGCTGTGTGACCATGGAAAAGTCACTTAACCCTATTTTTCTCAGTTTCCTCATCTGTTAAATGAGCTGGAGAAGGAAATGGCAAACCACTCCAGTGTCTTTGCCAAGAAAACCCCAAATGGGATGATGAAGAGTCAGACAAGCCTGAAAAATGACTGATAACAACCCAAACAAAGCTTGACAGACCTTCACAAGATCATAAGATGACAAATCTAGAACTACAAGGATCTCTAGATAGAGACACGTAGGCAGCTCAGTGGTCAGAGAGCTAAGTCTGGAGATGGGGAGGTCCTGGGTTCTAATCTGACCTTCAGACACTTCTCTAGCTGTGTGACTCTAGGCAAGTAACTTAATTTCAATTGCATACTGGTTGGTTCTAAGGCAGAAAATAAGGGTTAAAAAAAGGACCCAGGGGCTACCTAGTCCCAGACCTCCCCCTTCTTCCCTCTCTGTCAATCCAATTTTATCCAGGGGGAAACCAAGTCCTGGAGAGGTTAAATGACTTGCCCAGAGTCACACAAGTATTAGATAGAAGACCTGTGATTTGAATACACAAATAGAATTTGAATCCTTTGATTCCAAATCTGGCACTCTACCATTATGGAATTTTTCCTCTTGAGCATTTTTGGATGACTATACAAGAGTCTAAGGCTAATATGTATGTCTTTTATTTAATGTTGGGGCCATTTAGATTTGGGGCTTTAGGCTTAGAACAACCAAATCCTTCAATCATTCTTTGTCTTTTGACTGTATATACAACAATCAGGGTTTGCCCAAAGCCACATGCCTCATTGTTAGGAGAGACAAGAATAGAATCTGGGACATTTGACTTCCAGAAGCCATATGCTTCACTAGGCTACACCCTCTAGGCTACATTAAAAATATATAGTTTCTTGGTAAATGAAAATTATCCATCCTTCACAACCTCCTTACTTAGTAAATCATTTTTTTTCTCACCATCACATCTTTATTTAGAAAAATGTTAACTTTTAATGTCAATCAGTCTTTGGGATCTTTGTATTTAGCACTGCTGTCATCTGCAGTAGCAAAACTCAGCAGAAAGTGCATTTATACATCCCAAATTACAGCCGTCAAATGTTCTACTTTATTGCTGTCATTTAGTAGAAAAAGCCCACATTCTTCAAAGCTCCAAATGGCTTCCAAAATGCATTGTGGTTTTCCCCAGTCTGTTTATCTCCAACATACAGTACAACCACAAAAAATGGTCCTTCCATAGTGTGCTTGATTAATAAAACAGATATGGATCAATCCGGCAGGTTTTCCATGGGTATTTTTGGCCACAGATGTAACCCATTAATCCCCATGTGCAAGGTGCTACTTCTTTATTGTGATTCCAAGAGAGACATTCCTCTCAGCAGAAAGTGGAAATAGACAAGGGGCAATTGTTTCAGAAGTTATTTAAAAAAATTTGTTTATATGTTTTATAGCTCATGAAAAATATTGACCTATCTATATTACTTTCTATATATTATAATTGAGGAATTCAATTAATTTGTCAAGGCGGGTAAAGAGGACTTCAGGATGGTACTTCTGGAATATTCCAAAGGGGGAAATAGATCTACACATTTGCAATGCAGACGTAGAAATCTACATATAGAATTAATGACTACAATATATTTATGTTTCCTATATTCCATTTCATATGTCATTTGAAGCTTTACCATTACACTATCCTGTCCTTGACATTTTTAGTTTTTTTAAAACTTTTAATCAAAATTATTTTTAAATGTCACTAAAATTACTGATAAAATTCCCACATTTGACCACTGAGTGAATTTAACACTATATGGAATTAAGTGTAACAAGCCACGTCCATCTCCACTTTGCAAAATATATACACATTCAAAAAGTTCTTTGTTCCTTTTTCAATCAAAATTCCTATGCCTAAGAATGATTTTCAGCTGGTTATTTTTTATTAGAAAATTGTCATGTGTAATTCCTGAGCCTGACTGACTTGATAACTTTTTTGAACATAACATTTATTTTGGGGTGCTCGTTATTGCTATTGCTCATTGATTAAGTCATTTATCAAATACTCTGTGATTTTTATTGTTCTTATACCCTGGAACTTTTTTTATAACAAAGGAGACATTTTATGAAAAATATAAAATGATAAAATGGATTTTTTCTGATCCTATTGCAATTTCACAAGCTTCCTCTCCTCTCCTTTGCTATCACCTTCTAGGTTTTCACTATTTCATTTGGCATTATTATTGTAGTTCAAAAAATTGTGTGAACCCATTGGTGCCCTTGGCAGTAAGATTTAGATACAGGAAATCCAGAAGCTGAGCCTGCCTTAGTTTCAGTAATTATATTTCTTTGGATTGAGTTCAGAGCCTGTCTGAGATTATGAATACAATTCTCCTCTTGCCTCCTTCACCAACTGTCTTGAAAACCCCAGCTTTGAAGAAAACAGCATTCTATTTAAATATACATGGGGAGATGATAGTAATTTCTAAATGCTTTCATGTAGTTCTTTGATAAACTTTCTCCATAAATAATTAGTTCACTTAATTATTTTTAAAATAGCATGAATTGAAACACATTTTTTCTTTTCTTCCTCCCTCCCTCC